>NC_091169.1:45633911-45782069 GCF_040958095.1 Procambarus clarkii | reverse complement strand
CCTCCGCTCCCCCCTCCTCCTCTTTTCCCCCCCCTTCTCCTCTCCCCCTCCTCCCCCTCTCCCCCCCCTCCTCCTCCTCCTCCTCTCCCCCTCCCCCCCTCCATATGCCAAAAAGTCATCAATAAAGGTAAGCTATAACTTGTACATACTCTAGTATAAAATGTGTGTGTATATTATGAATGAAATGTGTTTTGAAGTTAATATTTTTGGGAGTGTGGAACGGATTAATTGAATTTACATTATTTCTTATGGGAAAATTTGTTTCAAGTTACGAATTTTCATGTTACGACTCGTCTCTGGGAACGAATTAAATTCGTAAACGGAGGTAGTACTGTACCACCATATTCCTAGCTGGTGACGGTGGAATTGTCAGCCATTGGCACTGCTACTAACTTCAATAGTTTGTTCTCATCCACAAAACTAGGTTTTCCCTAATGTTGTGGTTGATCTCTGATCCTCTGCTTCCCTAGCCTCATAGCCAGATTCTAGTCCTAGTTCCCAGAAGGTGAGGGATGGTTATCTTGAGATGATTTCGGGGCTTAGTGTCCCCATGGCCCGGTCCTCGACCAGGCCTCCACCCCCTAGGTAGCAGCCCGTAGCAGCTGTCTTAACTCCCAGGTACCTATTTACTGCTAGGTAACAGGGGCATCAGGGTGAAAGAAACATTTTGCCCATTTGTCTCCGCTTCCACCGGGGATCGAACCCGAAACCTCAGGACTACGAATCCGAAGAGCTGTCCACCCAGCTGTCAGGCACCCTCAGAGGTTCTCAGAGGCTTGGTGTGTTGGGCTAAGACTAGGTCGCACTAGAGGGGGAGCTTGGGAAGCTACTGGGGCCCACTATAAAAGGGTAATTCATTACATGCAACATTTGGTTTCTTTATACTGGTAGGTCTGTTTTAACCAAATTTCTTTTGCTCTTTACAGCACTTTTGGCATACACATACCTGTCATGGTTCAGTCTCTTGAGGTAAGTTAGCTCTTTTTCTGTTCTTAATAATGTTCTATTAATAACTACTGTATTGCAATATAGTTATTATATAAGGAATATTAATATTGTCTCTCAAGATAGAATTTATATAGAATTTTATTCCTGTTAATCTTTATTGAATCTCTTTTTTTTTTTACTTGACATCTGTATTCTCTTGTCTAATTACATTGATTTTTTGTATTTCTTCTCTTATTATTTTATTGTAGTGTAATTTTAGTAATTTTGCCAGGTTTATTTTATTACAAATCATATGTCTTATTTTTGTATTCCATTTACATCTCAATATGACTACAGTATCTTTTTAATTTGAATTTTTATTGTAATTTACTGTCACACACCATCCCCATATTTATTTATTTATTTATATATATATATATATATATATATATATATATATATATATATATATATATATATATATATATATATATATATATATATATATATATATATATATATATACATATATACATATATACAGAGCACCACTTGGTTTCCGAACCTCTTGGGGACAAGACCCGTCGGTTAACATGTAAGTTCGTATACGAGAAATAGAGGGGAAAAATAAACTAGAAATGTAAAAAGAAATTTTTCCGAAAAATTTATGAAAAAAACTCTAGGGAAAAAAATCGTCAGGTTCATGGCGTAAATGCGACCGTGTTTTGTTTGTACTCATCAATAAGTGAAGTCCTGATCCGCTTTATAAAAGTCCTTAATTGTTCCTAACTGATTATTAAGACGTCTGGCAAACATCCTCTGGATGTTTCCTGCCAGCCTGCAGGCACATCCTGCCTAAAATATACGATGATGTACTGTACATTTAAGAAACAAATCTGGGTCACAGGTCTGTGGAGTGTGGTTAGGCTTACGGAGTCAGCCGGTCCCTCCCCCACCACCAACACACCCCCCCCTCTCCCCCCACCACCGACACACCTCCCCCTCTCCCCCCACCACCGACACACCTCCCCCTCTCCCCCCACCACCGACACACCTCCCCCTCTCCCCCCACCACCGACACACCTCCCCCTCTCCCCCCACCACCGACACACCTCCCCCTCTCCCCCCACCACCGACACACCTCCCCCTCTCCCCCCACCACCGACACACCACCCCCACCCCCCACCCCAAACCCATACACACACACACACACACTCTCAAAGGTCACGTGGTTCACAGTTCACTTCAACACCCATATATCGCTTCCTGCCTGCCTGCCTCCTTCCCACCCTGCCAGCCTGCTTCCTTGCCAGCCTGCCTCCTTCCCAGCCTGCCTGCCTGCCTCCTTCCCAGCCTGCCTCCTTCCCAGCCTGCCAGCCTGCCTCCTTCCCAGCCTGCCAGCCTGCCTCCTTCCCAGCCTGCCAGCCTGCCTCCTTCCCAGCCTGCCAGCCTGCCTCCTTCCCAGCCTGCCAGCCTGCCTCCTTCCCAGCCTGCCAGCCTGCCTCCTTCCCAGCCTGCCAGCCTGCCTCCTTCCCAGCCTGCCAGCCTGCCTCCTTCCCAGCCTGCCTCCTTCCCAGCTTGCCAGCCTGCCTCCTTCCCAGCCTGCCTGCCTGCCTCCTTCCCAGCCTGCCTCCTTCCCAGCCTGCCAGCCTGCTTCCTTCCCAGCCTGCCTCCTTCCCAGCCTGCCAGCCTGCTTCCTTCCCAGCCTGCCTCCTTCCCAGCCTGCCTTCTTCCCAGCCTGCCTCCTTCCCAGCCTGCCTCCTTCCCAGCCTACCAGCCTGCCAGCCAGCCTGCCTGCCAGCCTGCTTCCTTCCCAGCCTGCCTCCTTCCCAGCCTGCCTGCCTGCCTCCTTCCCAGCCTGCCAGCCTGCCTCCTTCCCAGCCTGCCAGCCTGCCAGCCAGCCTGCCAGCCTGCCTGCCAGCCTGCCTGCCTGCCTGCCAGCCTGCTTCCTTTCCAGCCAGCCTGCCTCTCCCCCTGCCATCATGCTAATGGGTAGTGTGTGTTAGGCTTATCTTCGGGAATGAGCCGGTCTCGCCCCCACCACCAACAAACCACCCGCCCCCCTACATCCCATCTCTCAAGGTCACGCGGTTCAACCTCGTGACTACCACTCACTCCCTGCCTGCAAGCTAGCCTGCCTGCCTGCAAGCTAGCCTGCCTGCCTGCCTGCCTGCCTGCCTGTGCCTGCCTGCCTGCCTGTGCCTGCCAGCCTGCCTTTCCCTCCCTAATTCTCACTACTTCCATCCCTTCCTGCCTACCTCCTAGCATCTCTCCCTACCTCCCCCTCCCTCTTAGCATCTCTCCCTACTTCCTAACATCTCTCCCTACCTCCCCCTCCCTCCTAGCATCTCTCTCCCCCCTCTCTCACTGATTCTCCCCCCCCCCTCATTCATACTGCCTCCCACCTAAGCTCCATCGTCCATCCACCCACCAGTCAGCCATCACTGACGCAATGGGTGCATTTGGAGCCAACATGGTGCACAGATGTTTCTTGATTGTGCAGATATGTAAAACAAAAGCACAGAATGAACATTCCAGCCTTATGGCAATTCAAAATAATAGGAATAATAGGCCGTGAATCTGTGAAGTCACAGTGGGCAAACTGGACCATCGCCCACCCACCACCACAAGCCGGCGTGACGCTTGGTGGACCCCTTCCTACCCGAACTTTGTTCGGGTAGCATGACTCCCCAACCCCAATCGGGAAACTGGAAGTTTCGGATAACTAAAGTTCGGAAACCAAGTGGTGCTCTGTATATATATATATATATATATATATATATATATATATATATATATATATATATATATATATATATATATAATAAATAATACACACACACACACACACACACACACACACACACACACACACACACACACACACACACACACACACACACACACACACAATAGGTTAGGCAAGGAAATTCAACTGGAGAAACAGCTTTTGTCAGCACAGATGGAGGAAGTTACACAGGGAATAGAACAGTGCAAGAAAGATATGCAACTCACTTATGCACAAGTGGCCAAGGAGAAGGAAAAAATAGAAGAAACAGTGAAGGAAGTCAAACACTGCAGCAACCAAGATAAAACAAACATTAGGCTAGAAGTGAGGAAAGAATTGGCATCTAACCCGAAGTTGGTGCAAAACACAGTTGATCGGAGTAAGTCCCTGATCATTTTTGGCTGCAAAGAAAAGGCGATAACATCTAGGTCAGAAAGAGCTGTAGAAGAAGCTAAAGTAGTAGATAAAATTGTTGGCCTCGTGGAAGGTCTTACAAACAGAGAGAATGTGTGCGACTACAGGAGAATAGGCAGGTACGTAAAAGGGAAAGATCGACCTTTGAGGATCACCCTAAACGGTGCCAAACAGATGGAAGAAGTACTAAGGAATGCTAGAAAATTGCAAAGGGATGAGGATGGGAAAGGGTGGTCGTTAAGACGAGATCTTTCAAAAGAAGATAGAGATAAGCTGAAACTGAACCTCGCCGAGGCAAAACATTTAAATGAGAGCAGGAATGAAGAAGAAATAAATTCTTTTTTCTACAAAGTGATAGGGGTAGGCAAACCAGTAAAGTGGTACATAAAGACAAACCAACAAAATCAATAGAGAGAGGGGGAGTGAAGAATAAGGAGAGGGGGAACAAGTTCCTGAAGATTGCATACACCAACATAGATGGAGTGAGATCGAAGATACTGGAGTTAAGTGATGTAATACAGCTGCAGACACCAGACATTGTTGCACTCACGGAGACAAAACTTGAAGATGTAATTTTAAATGAGGTCATATTCCCAAGGGGCTACTCAATTTGGAGACGGGACAGAAAAATTAGGAAAGGCGGTGGCGTTGCTGTGCTGGTAAAAGAACACCTAAAGGTGAAGGAAATAATGACTGCCAATCCACAAGAAGTTGACATAATAGCACTAGAGATCTGCTATGAGGATGATAAACTAATGATGATAAATGCATATAGTCCACCGCCAAGCAGCACGTGGTCAAAGGAGGAGCTGGATAGTAAACGTGAAGGTCTTATAACAATAATGAGAGAGATTATAGCGAGAGCGGATAACGATAGATCACGACTGTTGATAGTCGGTGACTTCAACTTGAAATCCATAGACTGGGAAGCATATGAAGCTAAAACAGAAGATTTTTGGACCTGTAAATTTGTAGACCTCATCCTGGAAACATTCTTGTATCAACATGTTAAACAAGCTACGAGGATGAGGGAAGGGGACGTTCCCTCCATGCTAGATTTGATATTTACCAGGAAGGAGGAAGAGATATTTGACATTCAGTACCTTCCTCCCTTGGGTAAAAGTGACCATGTCTTTTTGGGAATAAAGTATGCAATGCGTTATAAGCTGGAAGAAAATAAGGAGGTTGAAGCAGTTGAAAAACCAGACTTCAGGAGAGGACATTATGGTGACCTTAGAAATTTTTTTAGTGAGTATAATTGGACAGGCGTGATGCTAGGCAAGGAAGTGAATGAGATGTATGGCAAGTTTTGTGAAATATATGATAAAGGCACAAAAAAATTTATACCAAAACAGAGATGCAGAACTAGGAAACAGGATTGGTTCAATAGAAATTGCGAGAGGGCTAGAGACCGAAAGACACAAAAATGGAATCAATACAGGAAGAGGCCGAACCCCCAAACATACCAGCGATACAAAGATGCGAGAAACAACTACACGGCAGTGAGGAGAGAGGCAGAAAGAAATTTTGAAAAAGGGATTGCGGACAAATGTAAAACAGAACCAGGTCTATTCTATAAATTCATAAACAACAAATTGCAGGTAAAGGATAATATTCAGAGGTTGAAAATGGGAAATAGATTCACGGAAGATGAAAAGGAAATGTGTGAAACACTAAACGAAAAGTTCCAAAGTGTGTTTGTACAAAATGAAATCTTTAGGGAACCAGATACAATAAGAATTCCAGAGAACAACATAGAACACATAGAGGTGTCTAGAGACGAAGTGGAAAAAATGCTCAAGGAGCTCGGTAAGAACAAAGCAGCTGGCCCAGATGGCGTTTCACCATGGGTTCTGAGAGAATGTGCATCTGAGCTCAGCATTCCACTTCACCTGATCTTTCAGGCATCCCTGTGTACAGGAATCGTAGCAGACGGGTGGAAACAGGCTAATATAGTTCCAATCTACAAAAGTGGCAGCAGGGAAGACCCCCTCAATTATAGACCTGTATCATTGACAAGTGTAATAGTGAAAGTATTGGAAAAACTAATCAAAACTAAATGGGTAGAACACCTAGAGAGAAATGATATAATATCAGACAGACAGTATGGTTTTCGATCTGGAAGATCCTGTGTATCGAATTTACTCAGTTTCTATGATCGAGCCACAGAGATATTACAGGAAAGAGATGGTTGGGTTGACTGCATCTATCTGGACCTAAAAAAGGCTTTCGACAGTTCCACATAAGAGGTTGTTCTGGAAACTGGAAAATATTGGAGGGGTGACAGGTAAGCTTCTATCATGGATGAAAAATTTTCTGACTGATAGAAAAATGAGGGCAGTTATCAGAGGCAATGTATCAGAATGGAGAAATGTCACAAGTGGAGTACCACAGGGTTCAGTTCTTGCACCAGTGATGTTTATTGTGTACATAAATGATCTACCAGTTGGTATACAGAATTATATGAACATGTTTGCTGATGATGCTAAGATAATAGGAAGGATAAGAAATTTAGATGACTGTCATGCCCTTCAAGAAGACCTGGACAAAATAAGTATATGGAGCACCACTTGGCAAATGGAATTTAATGTTAATAAATGTCATGTTATGGAATGTGGAATAGGAGAACATAGACCCCACACAACCTATATATTATGTGAGAAATCTTTAAAGAATTCTGATAAAGAAAGAGATCTAGGAGTGGTTCTAGATAGAAAACTATCACCTGAGGACCACATAAAGAATATTGTGCAAGGAGCCTATGCTATGCTTTCTAACTTCAGAATTGCATTTAAATACATGGATGGCGATATACTAAAGAAATTGTTCATGACTTTTGTTAGGCCAAAGCTAGAATATGCAGCTGTTGTGTGGTGCCCATATCTTAAGAAGCACATCAAAAAACTGGAAAAGGTGCAAAGACATGCTACTAAGTGGCTCCCAGAACTGAAGGGCAAGAGCTACGAGGAGAGGTTAGAAGCATTAAATATGCCAAAACTAGAAGACAGAAGAAAAAGAGGTGATATGATCACTACATACAAAATAGTAACAGGAATTGATAAAATCGACAGGGAAGACTTCCTGAGACCTGGAATTTCAAGAACAAGAGGTCATAGATTTAAACTAGCTAAACACAGATGCCGAAGAAATATAAGAAAATTCACCTTCGCAAATAGAGTGGTAGACGGTTGGAACAAGTTAAGTGAGAAGGTGGTGGAGGCCAAGACCGTCAGTAGTTTCAAAGCGTTATATGACAGAGTGCTGGGAAGACGGGACACCACGAGCATAGCTCTCATCCTGTAACTACACTTAGGTAATTACACATACACACAAAAGAAGGTACATTGGGTTTATGAGAGTACATAGCATTAAATGTTTTTATATTCTTGTAAAGCCACTAGCACGCATAGCGTTTCGGGCAGTGAACCACTGTCTGAAATATAATTCTAATTAGAATATCCTTAAAGTCTTCTCCATTCTTATTCTATGCAAACTACCATTGACCCTGAGTTAAATTTGCTATCACATATCTACAATAACCAGTACATTGATCATCAATATTGCAGTTACTACACAGTGCACCTTGCAAAAAACAAACTCCAAAATAACTCCAGCCTATCAGTATTTGTGAGAGTATGGTCTCTCAAGATTCTCCCACAGCTGACATGAATGGCTCATTGTAGTGCACAGTGCACTGCACAAATGCACAAAGCCTCTCTCTTCTTACCCTGGATGGAAACTGTCATGTCGGGTGTCTCCAGGATGCCCACAAATTCAGGAATACTTGTATCATGCAGAGGCTGCTGTATGCCCAAGGGGAGAATTAGATAAAAGAGGAATTAAGCATTCATGCCATAGCCAGGGATTACACAGCTTGAAGATGCCAAGGCATGAGAGAGGGGATGACAGTGAGGTGAGAGATAAGCTCTGACCTCTGGGGTCAATCTCAACTGGCGCAATGAAGAATAACAACAGTGACGTGGTCATGACGTTATTCTTCTACCCATCGTGTAATAATCAATATTATTGGTTCCGGCACCTACGCTGCAACACCATTGATCACTTGGTAGACCTGGTGTTTGTCCCCCAAGGAATTGTGCATCCCTTTGCAAGATTATTCTCGTAAGGAACTTCGTGCGTGATTGACGTGTCCGTCTGTATCGGCCAATAGACAGAACACCGTTCGTTCTTCACCATCAAGTTAAACTTTGCGTTCTGCTCGATATACCAGTGCTAACCTGGAATCGCGACAGTGACTATATTGTTTAGAAATCTTCTAGTGACAAAAGTCTGTGAATCAAAATAGCGAAACAGACTGGTATCAGGAAACATCTGTGAGATCGAGATCGTCTGTGGGTAACTCATTGGTCTAGAGTGAACTAAGTGCCACCGCTTAAGTAATCTGTGTGTGACTTTACCATCGTGTACCTTCATGGTACAATATAACCGTAGCCGCCGCTGCCGCCACTCATTCCAGAGAGTGTAACCAGCCGTTAGCTGCCCTGCCATCACTGTACTACGCGATGTCACTGCCCGTCACACCCTATATTCACGCACCAGTGCCATCAGGAGCGTGTGTTTTATGTGATAGACATACAGCACGCCCTCCTGCGAGTACCCCGCCATGTCAAGTACGGTCGTGTTGGGAAAGCCTGTCATCTGTGTTCTCACATTGTAATGAGTGAATCCAGCTGTCAGGCCACCTACGAGGTCTTGCATGAATGAGCATGAGTGAGTGAATGGGAGAGGTACCTATACCTGTAAGTACAAGATCTTGTTTCTTTATTGTCTGTCTTTGTGTTGATCTGAGTGGTCAACCACAGTTCTCACCTTCTACACATTTGACACAGGTATATATAGGTGGAGACCAAGATACCTGACGGTGTATGCGTCTTTATCTGTGTGGTATCATGACATTACACTTATCTGTGAATGTGAGCTTCACCGACATCATACATTTAGTTAATGTGTGACATAATTATTGTGCATGATGATTTCCTGTCCCATTGATGGTGCCATTGTTGATTTATTTTGCATCATCATTATCCGAGTATCCTGTTGGAACTCCTGTGACCCTTTGCACACCGGCAGTTAGGTTTGCCGTGTTAGTAATTGGCTGTCAGTTGTGTTAAGTTAGGTGTTTCTCCACGAGTGGATCAGAATTGATTAGTTAGACGTCAAGAGTCTTACTAATGTGATAATAGCCTTGCTGATGCCAATCTAAAGTAAATCAAGCATCCATTGCATTAATGGTTAAGTTTGTTAATAAACTACTGTTAAGCATTATGCAGTGTTTCCGTTGAACCACTTCTGAATACTGCCATTACATAAGCCTTCAGCCCCAGGTGTCTTTAACACCAAGTTCCCTATTATTCACTAAATTATAAATGTGATGAGGATCATAGGAGTCCCTTGAAGTGTTTCAAGTATTGAGGAGATTCCCACGACCAATGTGGATCAGGACCAGGTGAGGCTAGTCTGAGAAGAGACCGTTATCCCGTTTTGAGTACTGCTCAGTACTGTACTCGCTTTCCCCTTCAGAGCAGGAGAGATTGCTGAAATAGAGGGAATACAGAGAACATATACGACATGCGTAGACACGATAAAGCACCTAAATTATTTGGATCGTCTCAAAGCCCTCCAAATGTACTCACTAGAAAGACGACGAGAGAGATATCAAATAATATACACGTGGAAGATACTGGAGGGCCAAGTACCAAATCTACACAGTAAAATAACAACATACTGGAGTGAACGATATGGAAGAAAATGCAGAATAGAACCAGTGAAGAGCAGGGATGCCATAGGCACAATCAGAGAACACTGTATAAACATCAGAGGTCTGCAGTTGTTCAACACCCTCACAGTGAGCATAAGAAATATTGCCGGAACAACCATGGACATCTTCAAGAGGAAACTAGATTCTTTCCTCCAAGGAGTGCCAGACCAACCGGTCTGTGGTGGATATGTGGACCTGCGGGTCGCTCCAAACAACAGCCTAGTGCCACCAAACTCTCTCAGATCAAGCCTGGCCTCGGGCCAGGCTTGGAGAGTAGAAGAACTCCCAGAACCCCATCAAGCAGGTATCAACCAGGTAATATGTAGCCATCAATAACATAACTTCCCCCACTCTATCATTAACAGTAGGAGTGCGACTGGGCAGCATCTTAGGACCTATCCTATTTCTTATATACATCAATGATTCGCCAAATGTTTAACATTCTTAAACCTATAATATTTGCTGATGATACTACCTTCATCTATTCTGACCCCAACCCCCACACATTAAATAACATTGTCAATAATGAATTAAAAAAAGTCCACTAATTTTCGATGTCACCCAACAAACTCGCACTAAACATAGAAAAGACCTACTACATTTTATTTGGTAGTAAATCATCAAATCAAATTCAACTTCAGATAGATAATGTTAACATTAGCAATAAAGTTGAGGGAAAGTTCTTTGGCCTATACATAGACAAGAGACTTAACTTCAGCACCCACATATAGCACATAGTCAAAAAAGTCTTAAAAATGGTCGGTATACTCTCTAAAATCAGATATTATATTCCCCACTCTGCTCTCCTCTCATTATACTATGCGCTAATCTATCCCTATCTTACATACGGTATCTGTGCATGGGGTTCAACCATTGCAAGTTATCTCGAGCCCATCATCACACAGCAAAAATCTGCTATCAAAACTATGACAAATTCTATCTTCAGACAACACACAGCCCCTCTGTTTAAGTCCCTTAACATTCTAAACATAAAATCACTCCACACATTCTCATGTGCTATTTGCATGTACAAAACCTTGTTCCTAAATACTTATCTTGATCTGAAACTTTTCCTTCATAGGTGTAATAGAACCCATGAGCACCACACTCGAAATAAGTACAGTGGCACCTCGACTTACGATTGCCCCTACTTACGATAATTTCGAGTTATGATGTAAATTTCATCGAAAAATGCGACTCGACATCCGATGGCGTCGTCGACTTGCGATATTTGTTGGTACACGTTCGGGTCGACCGAGCGCGTGGTTCCCGGTCACGCGGTCGACCTGCCTCAGTTTACTACAGCTGCCCACTTAGTGACGATCGTGCCTATAAGAAATTTCGCTTTTGTGGTGACTTTTTGCATTTTGAACATTAGAGAAATTATTATATATCACGCCATGAGTCCCAGGAAAGTCAATGGTAAGGCTCAACATATGAGATCCCATGTAAGGATGACCATAGAGCAGAAACAAGAGATCATTCATAAATATGAAGATGGTGTGTGGGTTGTTGGACTGGCTAGGCAGTACAACAAATCTCAGTCAACGATATCCACCATACTGGCTAAGAAAAAGGATATTATGGGTGCTAAAGTGATGCATCATTACAGACAAATGTTAAAATGAAGGGAAAAACAAATGTCTCTTGACAAATTTGTAGTGAGACAAACAAGCACTGAACCACAACCAGGTCCTAGTGGTATTCAGGCAAAACGTAGGAGAGAGAGTACCCCAGAGAAAACATCACTGCCTGATGTGATAATGGAAGGGGACTCCCCTTCCAAACAGTAACAACTCTCCTCCTCCCCACTCATCACCATCTTCCATCAAGAGCCCTCCATAAAGGTAAGATAAATTTAGGTACTGTATTGTAGTTAGAAAAAAAATATTGTATTCAGTATAAAATGTATTTGTATGTTAATATTTTGGAGGGTGGGGAACGGATTAATTCAAATCCCTTTATTTATTATGGGAAAAATCGCTTCGACTTACGATATTTCGACTTACAATCCGTCTCTGGGAATGGATTAGCATCGTAAGTCGAGGCCCCATTGTATCTGATATTCCCAGAGTCAAGCTAAATCTATGCAAACACTCCATGCAAATAAAAGGACCAAGTCTATGGAACTCATTCCCTGATGAATTAAAAAAAATTTCAACCTATGCCTTATTCAAAAGTAAAATTAAAAAGTACCTAATTTCATCCTCATAGCTTCTCACCTTGTGCTTCAAACTCACTGTATCTTGTACTGCCCACTTCCCCAATATTAGTACTTAAGACATATCTCTCTATCAGTGTAATCATCTCTGTCAATTTATATTGTAGTTATTTGTTGATATAAAACCTTTTCATCTTACCTGATATATTAGATTAACCCTTAAACTGCGCAACGCGCCTGCAGGCTCACGTCTGGTTTGCGCAACGCGCCTCCGGGTATTTGTATTTTTCACGTTCCATTCAAAACTCCCGCGGCTACATGGGGTTCACATCAGCTTCCTCAGGGCTCTTGTAAACAGACGCCATCTTTAAAAAAAATCGTGGTCCACATTCCCGGGTGTGGGAGCCTCAGTAGTGTGTGAGCAACCAAGGCTGGCGCTCGCAGCATGAGCGCACAGCACTGCTGTTCAGCATGTGACCACAGCATCGCCTAATAATGTCAAAATATATATATAACTTGTATTATTTAGCTATGATAGTGTTATATTAGAGCCTGAGTGTGATAATGACTGGGTACAAGTTCAAATCTCCGTGATTCTATGCTGTTCACGATGTTCACAGCGCTAGCCACAGCACCACAGCATTATTTCGTTCATCTAGGAATCTTCAAATGATTCCTTAGGTTCCTTTTCAAAATAAACGTGTGGTCAATTATTCATTTACAGGAATTAGTGACCAGGATTGTGATAATAGCAGGATTGTGGTTATAATTAGCGTTGTGCGTAGTATTGTGGAAGGAGGAATTTCGATGAGGGAGGGAGGGAGGGCGAGAATTGAGGTAACCTCATCGTGTGTGTGTGGCTGCCACTCTTGCTTTGCTCACCATACTAGCTTAGTTGTTCACTATGGGCAACACATATGTACATGGGTATATATAGTGTGTGTATATAGTGTAAGAACAGCAACAGGAGAATGTTGAGAGGAGCTATTTTGGTGAGGGAGGTGACGTAATCGTAGCGTCGTCTGCTGTGTGATTTTTCATGCAGTGTATGGTGGCCACTGTACTGTTTGGACACAATACCGGCTTACTTGCATAGTTCTGGTAAATAAAACATGTAGATAGGTATATAGACCATGTGTAATAAGAACTATAACAATATGGTGGGAGGAGCAATGTTGGCGAGTAAGATGTTGGAGTGAGGGAGACTGACTGGGTGTGGCTGCTCTCACTCGAGGTGTTCTGAATGTGTTCATGGCCAAATGCTCCTATTGGACCATACGAGGCAGCTGCTATTGGCCCATACGAGGCAGCTGCTATTGGCCCATACGAGGCAGCTGCTATTGGCCCAAATGAGGCAGCTGCTATTGGCCCATACGAGGCAGCTGCTATTGGCCCATACGAGGCAGCTGCTATTGGCCCATACGAGGCAGCTGCTATTGGCCCATACGAGGCAGCTGCTATTGGCCCATATGAGGTAGTTGCTATTGGCCCATACGAGGCAGCTGCTATTGGCCCATACGAGGCAGCTGCTATTGGCCCATACGAGGCAGCTGCTATTGGCCCATACGAGGCAGCTGCTATTGCCCATACGAGGCAGCTGCTATTGGCCCATACAAGGCAGCTGCTATTGGCCCATACGGGGCAGCTGCTATTGGCCCATACGAGGCAGCTGATATTGGCCCATACGAAGCAGCTGCTACGCTGTGTTCTGAATGTGTTGATGGTGAATGTATATAATGTGTGACAGTGTATAGTGTGTAAATAGATTGTATATATACACAAATTAGCATGATACATAGTAAATATGTGCTGCATATGTGTACTCAAGTTTCATGCACGTAACACAGTGTCTACGGACAGTACGGATGTTGTACTGCGATATTATAGTGTACGTGTTCATTATACATTGGATTGGCACATAAAAACAATGAAAATGTATTTGGAAAGGTGCGCAAAAAATGAACGAAAATATATTCGCGGCAACTCGCGCGCCCCGCCCCGAGCGCCCCACCGCCCCCGAGAGCTTATGGCACAGGCGCACGGGGAATGATGACGTCACGCCCCAACTTCCGGACCCCATAGCAGCCAAAGTAAGTACAATTTCGACTTTTTTTTTACATACCCATACTGAGGGAAGGGTTTTTGACACTTTAAAAAGAAAAAAGAATTTTTTCCAGAGAATTTATTTCCTGCGCACTGCGGGGGTGTCACATTTGGAGGCAACGCAGTTAAGGGGTTAAGGACCTGCCTGAAATGCTGTGTGTGTTAATGGCTTTGCAAGAATGTAAAAATACCAATCTTATGTAATCTCACCAACCCATTGTACCTTCTTGTCAATAAATTATTATTATTATTATAATTATTGTTATTATGCAAAATACACATTGCAGCACCTTGTAATCATTGTAATCTCTGCAACTATTCATTACATCACTCTACGAGCCATGAAATACTTGGCTTGATTGGCTACGATTAAAATACCTCCAGTTTTATGTTTTTGTTCCTTCTGTGCAGTTTGATTACCTGCCTGGTGTGTGTGTGGGCAGAAGGTCAACGTGCATCTCATACATTCACATATGGCTATTTAAGATGTGAGGCCCTTGCAGTATTTTCTTCTGTCACTCTCTCTCTACTTGGTGCAGTTATCATTGTTAAAGAAAGCATTGAGAGATTATTTGCACCAGAAATGGTTCATACGTAAGTACAGTACTGTACTTCAGTGTTGTGTGAATATTGTTCCGATTGAGGGACTTCATACTCGTTTAAAATGTTGCTAACTTGTCAGTATCAAATGCAGTTGCTCTACAGGGGATTTCAGGGTACCTATAATGCTTATTCCATTCTCATTATACATTTGTTTTCTCTATCAGTAAAGTTTAGACATGCAGACTATAGCATGTATTATTAGGTCTGTAAAAGCAAGAGTTCTTTACAATATATGCACATTATTTCCATGTACAGATCTGAGATAGATAAGTGGAGTGATGTAGAGACAGAATATTACTATTAAATTTTATTCCTTTAAGACTACCTCTCATTGATCAATTGGGACTTCACCAAATATGTTGGGCAGAGTTTTCTGGTGTACAGAGACTTAATTTTGTTATTTAACCAGATAAGTAAAAAAATTAATACTTAAACTGTATGTTGTATATATTGGTCATGCTTTATTAATCATTGTTATTTAATTATTTTATTTTCAAAATAAACAAAAAAGTAATTCTTTCAGAGGAATGTTAAGTATTGGTGGTATGATTGGTTTGGTGCTGCACCTGGGCATGACCAGCCTGGCCCACAACCCTCCTCTTACACAGGTGTTGAGAGCGTCCCAGTCATCACTTCTTCAAGAGCATGTTGCTGATATGTGCCAGAGGTTAGCAGCTGAATCAATGTTTGAGCTAAATATTAATTAAAGATTTGAGGGAGCAGCTTTATTTCTGGAATAAAATGAAAGACCTACGGTTTCTGCATGGATAATATTTATTCAATAAATACAGATTATATTGGTTAGCAATTACAGAAGATTCTTTATCTTCTGATAATTGCTCAGTCATAATTCTGATAATTTATCTTTATCGGACCCTCGCCGCCAGGGGCAGTGGGGTCCGTCCTTCCATTATGCTCACAGCACGGTGCAAGAGTTGGCGGTGTTTTGGCTGTCGCTTTTGAGGGTTTGGGTCACACGGGGGCTCCATGACCTGGCTCCATTCGGACTGTTCTCCAGTGGTTCATTGTCTGAACTGCGGGGGGATTCCTTTGGTCCTTGCCTCTTTGGGGCTGGTTGCTTCAAGTGGCTCGCCTGCTGGTTTTTGGCTCTCCATACGGTTCATATCCGGGGAGTGTTCAGTATCCTGGCGGACGGCCTGTCTTGGTTCATTTCCCTGTCCACGGAATGGATGGTTGACCTGACTCCTTTCGTTAGCTCTGCCGGACGTACGGTCTCCTGATCTACGTGGTGCCCTCCCGACTGTGGAGCCTTCACGGTGGACGCTTTTCGGCAGAACTGAGTGAGGTGGTACCTGTACTCTTCCTTTCCCCGGTCCAACTGTTGCTTCAAGTTCTGGCTCCTTGAGGTTACCTTGAAATGTTTTCGGGGCTTAGTGTCCCCGCAGCTCAGTCATTGACCAGGCCTCCTCGTTGCTGGATTGGTCAACGAGGCTGTTGGATGCAACTGCTTGCAGCCTGACGTATAAGTCACAGCCTGGTTGATCAGGTATCCTTTGGAGGTGTTTATCAAGTTCTCTTGAACACTGTCAAGGGTCGGCCAGTTATGCCGCTTATGTATAGTGGAAGCGTGTTGAACAGTCTCGGGCCTCTGATGTTGATAGAAGTTCTCTCTCAGAGTACCTGTTGCATCTCTGCTCTTCAATGGGGACATTCTACACATCCTGCTATGTCTTCTGATCTCGTGTGATGTTATTTCTGTGTGCAGGTTTGGGACCAGCCCCTCTACTGTTTTCCACATGTAAATTATTATGTATCTCTCCTGCCTGCGCTCAAGAGAATACAGATTTAGGCATTTCAGTCGGTCCCAATAGTTTAGATGTTTTACTGAGTGGATTCTAGCAGTAAAGGATCTTTGCACGCTCTCCAGTTCAGCAATTTCTCCAGCTTTGAAAGCGGCTGTCATTATGCAGCAGTATTCCACTCTAGAAAGCACTAGCATCTTGAAGAGTATCATCATTGGTATAGCATCTCTAGTTTGAATAGTTCTTGTTATCCTACCTGTCAATTATCTTGCAGTTGTGACGGCTACTTTATTGTGTTCTTTAAAGGTAAGGTCTTCCAACATGAGTACACCCAAGTCCTTTACATTGCATTTTTGTTATATGTTATGATTTGACTGCATTTTGTACGGGGTTTCTGCTTTTATACTTGCATCTTTTTCCATAGCACAAGAGCTGGAACTTATCTTCATTAATTATCATATTATTTTCTGTAGCCCATTGAAAGATCTGATTTACATCTGATTGGAGGTTTGCTGTGTGCTCTCTGTTGTCTACTCTCATAAAAATCCTAGTGTCATCTACAAAGGATGATACAGTGCTATAGATTGTGTCCTTGTCTGTGTCCAATATGAGGATGAGAAAAAGTACTGGAGCAAGCACAGTACCCTGGGGGGACTGAGCTCTTTAAGGTTGATGGTCCGGATTTCATTTTGTTGACTATTACACATTGGGTTCTATTAGTCAGGAAATTGTAGATCCATCTGCCTATTTTTCTGGTAATTCCTTTTGCACGCATTTTATGTGTAATAACACCATGGTCACATTTGTCGAAGGCTTTTGCGAAATCTCAGGCTCAGTTGGAGTCTTACCATGGGAGAGTTGTCTTCATGGCCCCATGGTGGCCGGCCCAGCCTTGGTTTCAGGTGCTGCTTGCTCAGTATGCGAACCTGGGGCGTTTTTCACGGCTCCGCCTCATTTTAGCAGGTCAGACCGGTCCGGTACGTGGCTTGTTCAGGCTTCTCCTCCACTCTTCGCGTCCAGTCTTTCTGATGCAGGTTTATCACCACTTGCATGGTGATCAGGTGGCTTCGTTGATGGTGCCCCACCTGAGAGCTTCGTCTCTGCGACAGTATGAAGTTTTCTGGCGTTCTTTCAGCCATTTTCTCTCTCTCTCTTCGTAGGTTGTCTTCTATTTCTGATTGGGTTGTCTTGTACTTTCTTTCTTGGCTTTTTTTCTGGACCGTTATCCGATGCAAAATAGTGTCACTTCGTATTGTGCGTGCTGGCAGAGCCGCTCCAGCTTGCATTTGGGGTGAATGTCTCTTCCGCCCCATTCCGTAAGCCTTCTGATTCTTTTTCACCTCCGGCTTGCTCATGCACTGCCTGGCCCATCATAGTCTTTGGACAGATTGCTCTCCTTTCTCTATTCTCCTGGTTCATGGTGGCCTCTTTGGTTCAGGATTTTTTTCCAAGGGTTTCCATATAGTCGTAATGGCTTGGCACTTTCTCCTGATAGTTCCCTTTCCTTTCCAAGGGTCTCTTTCTGTTGGCATTGGCCTCTGGGGGTTGGGTTGGTGAGCTTCATGCTCTCCTCATGGACAGGGGTTTCTGCTATTTTCGTCCTGGTAGTTGATTTGTTCGGTTGCAGCCTTCTCCTTCTTTTCTGGCGAAGAACGAGACAGCCGCTTTCTGGAGGGGTCCTTGTGTCATTGATGCTTGGTTGGTCTAGCCAGCCTGCAGTCTATCCTCGTGCCCATGACTTACATAAGTTTGCTGCTTTGGTTGCCGTCTTCGGCAATATGTCTTGGGTTGATATTCGGGCATGGGGATTTTGGAGGTCGAACGGGGTCCTGGCTGCCAGGTATTTGGTGAACATTCCTGATCCTGGGCATTCGTGTGTGTGTGTGTGTGTGTACTCACCTAGTTGTACTCACCTAGTTGTGTTTGCGGGGGTTTAGCTCTGGCTCTTTGGTCCCGCCTCTCAACCGTCAATCAACTGATATACAGATTCCTGAGCCTACTGGGCTCTGTCATATCTACATTTGAAACTGTGTATGGAGTCAGCCTCCACCACATCACTTCCTAGTGCATTCAATTTACTAACTACTCTGACACTGAAAAAGTTCTTTCTAATGTCTCTGTGGCTCATTTGGGTACTCAGTTTCCACCTGTGTCCCCTTGTTCGCATCCCTCCACTGTTGAATAGTTCATCCTTGTTTACCCGGTCGATTCCCCTGAGGATTTTGTACGTTGTGATCATGTCCCCCCTTACTCTTCTATCTTCCAGTGTCGTAAGGTGCATTTCCTGCAGCCTTTCCTCATAACTCATGCCTCTTAGTTCTGGGACCAGTCTAGTAGCACACCTTTGGACTTTTTCCAGCTTCATCTTGTGCTTGACAAGGTACGGGCTCCATGCTGGGGCCGCATACTCCAGGATTGGTCTTACATATGTGGTGTACAAGATTCTGAATGATTCCTTACACAGGTTCCTGAACGCCGTTCAGATGTTAGCCAGCCTCACATATGCCGCAAACATTATTCTCTTTATGTGGGCTTCAAGAGACAGGTTTGGTGTGATATCAACTCCTAGATCTTTCTCTCTGTCTGTTTCATTAAGTACATCATCTCCTATTCTGTATCCTGTGTCTGGCCTCCTGTTTCCACTGCCTAGTTTCATTACTTTGCATTTACTCGGGTTGTGTGTGTAATTACCTAAGTGTAATTACCTAAGTGTAGTTACAGGATGAGAGCTACGCTCGTGGTGTCCCGTCTTCCCAGCACTCTTTGTCATATAACGCTTTGAAACTACTGACGGTCTTGGCCTCCACCATCTTCTCACTTAACTTGTTCCAACCGTCTACCACTCTATTTGCGAAGGTGAATTTTCTTATATTTCTTCGGCATCTGTGTTTAGCTAGTTTAAATATATGACCTCTTGTTCTTGAAGTTCCAGGTCTCAGGAAGTCTTCCCTGTCGATTTTATCAATTCCTGTTACTATTTTGTACGTAGTGATCATATCGCCTCTTTTTCTTCTGTCTTCTAGTTTTGGCATATTTAATGCTTCTAACCTCTCCTCGTAGCTCTTGCCCTTCAGTTCTGGGAGCCACTTAGTAGCATGTCTTTGCACCTTTTCCAGTTTGTTGATGTGCTTCTTAAGATATGGGCACCACACAACAGCTGCATATTCTAGCTTTGGCCTAACAAAAGTCATGAACAATTTCTTTAGTATATCGCCATCCATGTATTTAAATGCAATTCTGAAGTTAGAAAGCATTGCATAGGCTCCTTGCACAATATTCTTTATGTGGTCCTCAGGTGATAGTTTTCTATCTAGAACCACTCCTAGATCTCTTTCTTTATCAGAATTCTTTAAAGATTTCTCACATAATATATAGGTTGTGTGGGGTTCACGTTCTCCAATTCCACATTCCATAACATGGCATTTATTAACATTAAATTCCATTTGCCAAGTGGTGCTCCATATACTTATTTTGTCCAGGTCATCTTGAAGGGCATGACAATCGTCTACGTTTCTTATCCTTCCTAGTGTGTGTGTGGCTTGGGGTCGCAGGTTGCAGCCGGTTATCTAGACTTCAAGTTGATGAGTGAATGACGGCTGCCTCCCGGGTAAGTCTCTCTCTTTTCCTCATCTTTGGTTATGTAACTCCAGGGAGCCAAAGGGGGCTCCCCTCAGAAAACCAGCGTTGAATGTAATGAAACGCCATTTTCTGGGTGAGCCTCCGGGAGGCTCCCTGGCACCCTCCCTCCCTCCTGTCGACATTTTTTTTGCATTGTTTTGATGCTAAGCCTTCGAACTGGAGTTTCTGGATTGCTGGTGTGGAGGGTCTGGTGCTCCCCCCTGCCCCTTCGGGTTTATGAGGGGGGCTGCATGGACGAGCAATGCGGCAGCGATGCGTGACGTTTGCGTGTTTCCTTGAGATTTGTGGAAGTTTTGACTGTTCGGTTTTCGGTCGCAATTTTCTTACCATGTGGGGTCTGTTTTGTTATGCCTACCTTTCTGGGTGCCTAACCCCAGTTGATGGCAGATTAGGAAAGCCCCCATCCATGGGGGTTTTTCAGGAGCTATTGCTTCCTGTGCCTCTCTCAAGGGACCAGGTTCTGGCTCGTGGTCCCCGGTAGGCTGAACTCCATTGACTAATGCCCTAGTCTACTATATCGCTTATTAGCCCGATAGCTACAGGGAACCGAAGGGGCTCACCCAGAAAACGGCGTTTCATTGCATTCAACACTTTTTTTTTTTTTTTTTTTTTTTTTTTTTTTTTTTTTTTTTTTATCCATTTTGTCATTATTATTTTACCTAATTAATTTATATGGCAAGCATACTCCATCCTTGGGTTTCAGTTAGAAAGTTTTAAATGAGTAATAATTTGCAACTGCATTATAACCCAGTGGCAAGTCACCTGTTGCAAAAGTCACGTCACATCCCAAGGACTATTCACCTTCCATGATCAGGTCTGTCCTATCTACCCTTTTCCATGTAATTCCTCACTTCTTCAAATTCAGCCTAATGGTAAACTGATGCTTCAACAAGTTTTCTCTCACAACTTTTCCATGCTCTATTAACTTTAATTCCCCTGTGATGACTCTTCACTAACTTCTTTTCTATTTTAATGATTCTTATTTGTGTGTGTTGGCTAATACTAAGTCAAATATTATTTTCCTGTGTTATCTCCATATGTTATATATGCACTATGCAGAAGCACTCAACAAATTCTAAAAAACTTATGCTTCTCTATTTCATGTTTGTTAATCAAGTTTATTCTTTTAAAATTTGAGTTGCCAAGAATGCAAACAGTATAGATATTTCTTCCCAGATATGCCTTCTTCCATTCTGTCAAAGTTTGGTTCCTATATGTATAAGACTTTCAATAAGTTATTATTATTTTCAATGAATTCTATCCAAATAGTTTGCATCTTGATTTTGATTTCCTCATTGGCACTACATTGTTAAATTTTTTCTGACATACCTTGCTTCTTCCTCTTCTGTATTAGCTTGAAGTGTTTTGAAAAGTTCAGCACAACAAAGGTCAGCAGCAGAACAACTTTTCCTAAAACCATATTATCCTTCTCTCCCTTCTCCCTCTCTCATCTTCCCTTTCCCCTCCTTCCCTTTGACCTTCTCCTCTTCTCCATAATAATCTTCTCTTTCCCCAGTATCATTCCCCAGTTCTTTTTTTATTTTAGCCAACGAATATGTTTTCCATAATAATAATGTAATCATTTGTTTCAGTCTCTGCAACTATGTTCCAGCTTTAACAAGAATCCTTCTACCAAGAGTGGATCCAGTTGTTTTAATATCAATTGCTGGATTTCTAGCAATATTAACAGATCATCTAATTCTTCAGATGTAGTAAGTTGATTATTTTTGCCTAATAAAGCATGTGTGTGTCTGTTTTGCAAAATCCATAGGAAAATGACTTGGACAGTATTACATTTTAAGCATAATCCTCTGGTTTCAGTCTATACTACAAGGGAGAGAATGTCTATCTTTGTTCAAAATTGGATGCCCCACACTTGGGGCTAGATTCTCCCAAAATGGCATTGGTGTCTGGGATACG
Organism: Procambarus clarkii; assembly: GCF_040958095.1. Taxonomy (NCBI): domain Eukaryota; kingdom Metazoa; phylum Arthropoda; class Malacostraca; order Decapoda; family Cambaridae; genus Procambarus; species Procambarus clarkii. The sequence goes on along the minus strand of NC_091169.1, from coordinate 45,759,972 downwards.
GGATGAACATAGGCTGGTTGAGATTGCAAGAATTCAAATGGGAACAGTGTGCCAGGGTCACATTTAGACCGTCACAATGATTTTTGGCACTACCTGCCGGCTATACAGCTAAATATTTTCAAAACAAACTTTTTGAAAAAAAATCTTTAATGACCTCCGCCTGTCATCCGCCTGCTATTATTCACAGATTTCTGGAAAATTAACTTAAATTTCCTTCTGTCAATAATTTGCCCTTACTCGCATAAAACAGATAATTCTTCCACATCTTCAAAGGTTTCTCAAGTAACTGCCCTTTATTAGAGTAAGGAGATAAACTTATCTTTTCTGTGGGGAGCCCCCATCGGCTCCCTAAAGCTATCCAAACTGGTATACAGTAGTGCTATATTAGTTTGGGATCATCAGTCACAGGAGTCCTTAACCTACCGGGAACCAGGAGTCAGAACCTGGCCCCTTAAAATAGGTGCAGGGATTAATGGCCTATGAGCACTTTACATTTAAAGTATAGTATGTCATAATTGCCATCGACCAGGAAAAGCACCTAGAAAGATAGGCGAAACAAAACAATCTACAGTCTGGTGAAAATTGAGACCTACGTCTGGAAAGAGCAAAAGAACTTTCCCAGAAAGAAAACAAACAAGCAATACTTCATACGACTAGCACTCCCGGTCGTTAGTGCTCCCCCTACCTCCTCCCCCTCCCCAGAGTGGGGAGGGGGTGCCGGCAGCCCACCACTCCAGTCACCTCTGGCCTTAAATTCCTGTTATGGAATTTCGTCCTGTGTGACTGTTCCAGCTGTGTGTGTGGTGTAGTGTGGTGGCCAGGTGTCTTAGTGTACAGGAGCAGCATGAGCCTAGGTGCTCATGTTAGTACTTCACCTTCCTACGTACGCACTTAGGGAAGTACGTCACCTTCCCTAGGTGCTCTGTTTGTACTAACTACCCTTGCATGTCAGGGTCATCTTCCCTGGGGCGTTAGAAACTCGCTCCCTGTTTAAGACTGACTTGCTTGAGGTTGTATTTGCCCTTGGGGTGCGTCGGGGGTCTTGGGGCTTTCCGTCTTGCTCTGGGTAGTAGTGTGTTTTTGCTGGTTGGGGCGCATTGCGGCTGGCGCAGTCAGCTTTACTTCCAACACGACGGCTGATGTTTCTCTCTGACTGCTAGTTTGCTAGCTATGTGATTTTGGGAGCTTTGTTTTTAACTTTCTGCCATTTACGCCTGTGTGAACAGAGGTGGTCTGATTAGCCACTTAATAGACATGCCTAGATTTGTGGTGGTAGTTTTCCTCGGTTGCTCCCGAGGTTTCATGTCTGCTGAAACGGATTGCCTGCGGTTGCCTGCTAATAGACAGGGTTCTACCGGCTTAGCTGGCCCCAGTGCCTGGGCTTGCTGTAGGGCTCATTCACTCTACAGGACCTGGAAAACCCCTGTGGGCTCAGTCGTAGCATGGATACTTCTCCCGAGCCCACTCCCGCCTTGTGTCAGGTTGAAGGTTTTTCGTCTCCCCTGCCTCAGGGAGACGGTCATCTGTACTGTCTCCGTCAGGCTGCCAGTGGGGTTGGGGACACCTACGACCCAAAGTCTTGTGGGATTAGTTTCCCGCTTGTACTTCACATTCCTCGTGAAGTACACGAGTGTTACGGCCCTACTGGGACGCAACCGGGTTCTTCTCTGATGGTAGTAGAGTTTGGGAATCCGGTCCCAAGTTAGTAGAGGCTTTCAAGGGGTGAGCCCCGTAACGCAAGTTACAACAATAGGGGAGGTATACAAGTACACTAAATTATGAGAATTTTCCTTCAAATATATTTGCCACCACCATATATATATATATATAAAACAGGTCACACACGGGGATTATAACTACACTTATATACAGTTCCGTCTTCCTCCGAAGACACTGGATATTTGGCGATGCTCACTCTGGGTAGCCCTGGTTCTTTCTTCCGTGGCCCACGATGAATCCACGCTGACTACCCCGAATCTACCCTGGCCACAGGCCAGCCAAATCAGTCCCACTGGATGCTTCGTCGTGGAGGCCTTCAACCACAATCCAGCCTGTAGCTGGCAGGTACCGATCAGCTCCGCTGTATAGGCCACTCCACGACCGATACTAGGGTTGCGAGCCCTAGCCAGGAGCCTCGTGTGACTCGCTGGTCACTCTCCTCATACAGCACCCCAGTGGGTGGTCTCTTCCACCAGCCAACCCCGGGTAAGGCGATTCCCGACACTGCCAGTCTTTAGGCAGGCTATTATACTCTCAACAGAGTTCGTCCGGGGGTGGCTCACAGCTTCTTCAAAGCAGACTGGTGAAGAGACCTTGGCTGCCTTGGGTAGACTGCCCCATCGTCCAACACTGCAGTCCCAGGTCGACTCTGAAACCAGACACGTCATCAGTACTGGGGACATGACCTGGGGCCACCAGGAAACATCACTTACAGAAACGCCCACCTACTTAAAGAGTTAGTGCTTTTTCGGCCCATTTGCTTAGATATAAGTGCTTATTGTACCTGATTTATATAAACCAGACACGTCATTAATACTGGGACGCTCTAGGGAACATCGCTCACAAGCTTAGACAGAAACGTCCACCTCTTAACTCCATAGATGGCGTTCACTGTCTAAGCACTACCTCACCAGAGGTCAGCAGCGGCTACTCCACTAGTCAATTAAGACGGGAATCCAGCGCCTATTGCCGGCATATCCTGTCACCACTAGATGGCGTCGTCCATTTGGAGGGGGTTTCGGGAGCGGACTCTCAGATGGCGTTGTCGTCACTGCTCCATGCTCCGACGATGGACTCGGGTCCATAACAACGAGGAATGCACTTGTCGATTGATCTCAGGGATCAGGCAGCGGCTGTGTTGCATGCTCAGTTCTCATTCTTGCAACGGGTCAGGTTGGTTGCCTGGTTGGAGACTGCAGAACTGCCACGCTTGGGTTTTGGTGGCATTGGTCGCTTCGGCCGTGGTTCAGTCTGTGCCCCCTCTTCCTTCCCAGTTGGGTGTTGTTCGCCCTGCTCCCCCCTGCCCCCTGCTCCCAAATGTCTTTGGGTTTCAGAACCCTGTCGGGGGCAGGGTTAAGTTTGAGATGAGGCTCTGGTGACTTCAGGGGCTGCTCCTTCCGATTTGGCTGCAGAGGTGATTGAGTCCATTTTCCCGCCGGTGCTTCTGGGTCGAACCAGCAGATTCCTTTCTTGGAAGTTTTTCCCCCTGGACTCCGCCTTTTCTTCATGGGTGGCGGGCATGGATGGGGGCCTTTGTCTGGAATTCCTGGGGCTCTTGAGGAGTCCACTTGGAGCTCTTGGGCTCCTTTTGACCCTGCTTGGGCCCTTGTGACCTCTGGACAGGTCGGGTGGGCGGCCAGCCAGCCAGCCAGCCAGGCAGGCAGGTAGGCGGGCGGGTGGGTGGCTGGCCGGCCGGCCAGGTGGACGGCCCGGCTGACCCTGCTCGGCTACTTCCTCCCCATCCCCAAAAAGTGGAGAGGTGGATCTAATTACAGTATCGAGGTTTTTTCCTTACAATACAGATCTTGAATTTCAAATTTTTCAAATGTCTTATATGAGTCTAGATGAAATACTGTATACCTGTTGCAGTAATCATGTACAGTGTCAGACCTTTGCTGTTGACCTAAAGATATAGCATGACTGACTATAGATGATCTGACAATAGATAATACTTGTGAGGACTTTGAGAGATGATGTACTGTACCTGCAAGTATAGATGATGTCTCACTGGATTATACTGTAGATGAATATTGTAACAGGTATACAGATATACTGTACTACCAGGGTATTAGTATTACAGTTGGGTTCATTCTTGACCCCAAAATTGAGAATTCTGGGATTGAATCCCGAGCGGGACAGAAATTGTTGGGCACATTTTCTATCGCCTAATGCTCCTGTCCACCTATCAGTACATAGGTACCCAGGAGTTAGTCAGCTTGTTACGGGGGTTGCATCCTGGGCAGGGCCAGTAAATCGACTCTTTGGGGGGTGAGACCTTCATACAAGTCTAACATGGACTGTATGTATAAACTGGCTGCCTTTCCCTCGACACAATGAATATCCTATTTAAGCTTGTGTGAATGCCTGGGTCCTTGGTATATTAAAAACATAACATATAGCATAGTTTTGTTTATTATAACAAACCTGCTTTTACTCCCTAACATTATTTAAATTCATAGATTGTTCCTAAAGTTATTAATAATAATTTCTGGGGGGAGCCCCTGCGGCTCCCCGGAGCTATCCATGGCTGATATGGATATCCTAACTACTTTGCATCAGTCGATGTGGATGGAGTTCTAGGCCTACCGGGGACCACGAGCCAGAACCTGGCCCCCATAGAATGGAGCAATGGCCCATAGAATGCACATGTGATTTGGAGCATTCTATATCTGCCATCGACCGGGACAGGCACCCAGAAAGGTAAGTGCCCCAAAACAAACCCCTATTCTTGTTAACAACAAAATTGACAAATGAGTGGACAGAACTCCCCCCAAAAAAAAACAAGCAAACCAGCATGACGTCACACGAGCCGCGCTGCATGTCTGCGCAGCTCCCCCCTCCCCGGGAGGGGGAAGGGGGAGCCCCAGACCCCTGAGCCGGCGATCCACACCCCAGTTCCTCGGCTGATGGGATAGTGCATGGTCGTGTGGCTCCAGCTCCAGTCTAGTTTCAGTGCTGTGACTTGTTTTCAGTGCTGCTCTTACGGTGGTCGTGTGAGCTGGGAGTAGTATTGTCAGGTACTCGGGCTGCATGTGCTTAGGGTCACCTTCCCTGAGTGCCCTGTAAGTACCACCCTTGGGGCTTGGGGTTGCCTTCCACAAGTCACCTTGGGTCTACCTCTGTTGGCTTTTCGCTGCTTGGCGTTTAGCCGCCCTGAGTGTTTGGGGGTTTTCCTCCCTTGTTTACCTTGGGGTAAATGGTAGTCATTGCACTGGTGGGGCGCAGGGTACTGCGTAGCTAGTTTTCACCTATAACAGCGGCTGGCTCTGTTCCCTCTGGGTACGTTGTCCACTTAGGTGGTTTTTCTTTTCTTTTTCTTTTTGCCTGGTGGGGGGGGGTCTGCCTTGTTTTTCCCTTCCCTTATATTAGGGTCGTTTGTGTGGTGGCACCCCCAGCCTTGCCCTCGCGAGTGGACACGTCCCGTGGGTTCAGCTTTTAGCAGATTGCTTGGTAGTTGGGACGCCGGTTAGCAGTGCCCTGCCTGGGATAACCCTTAGCAGACCCAGTCTAGGGGCCCTGGGAAACCCCGCAGGGGCTCTTGGGTCCGATGGAGGAGACCCTTGCGTCTCCTCTCGCTGTGTGCAAGTTTGAGGGTTGCTCTGTGCCCTTGTCTCAGGGTGACTCATTGTTTTTGCCTCCGTCATGCTGCCTGTTGGGTCGGTGACACATTTGACCCTGAGTCCTGCGAGCTGTGTTGCTTGTTTGTGACTCAATTCACCCAGTCTGCTGACGAGTTACTTCGGGTGCAGGCAGCTCGTGCGTTGCATGGTAGGTTTAGGTTATTGCAACGCGCGCGGGTTCTTGCTTCCCCGGACGCCCCGCAGCTGCCCCGCTTTGTGTATAGGGACCCTGACTTGGGGGTGTTGGTCGCTTCGGCCTTGATTCCGTCCGCGCCCTCTTGTTCTTCCTCTTCGGTGGTTCATTCTGTCCCCCCCCCCCCCCTGCTTCCGGCCCCTAAGCGTCTGAGGGCTTCGGGGTTGGGTGGGGTTTAGCGGTTTCTGAGACTTGGGCAGTTTCAGGGGTTGCCCCGTCCGGGGGGGGGCTACAGAGGCATTCGAGTCTGTCCCTCCGGGCGATGCTCCGGGGTCTGACCAGTGGGCCCCTTCTCTTCCGGAGCTTTCGGCTGCCCCGTCTTTTTCTTGTGAGGCCGGGGCTTTGGAGGACAGCTCGGCCCCGGGGCCTGGTGTGGAGGCTCCTGGGGTTGGGGAGGAGCTGACTTGGGGCCTTGGGCTCCATTGGACCCCGCCTGGATTTTCCGTCCTTCTGAGCGGGGCTTACTGTTGCAAGGAGTGGGGTTTTCCTTTCCCCCCTCTGCGTACGATTTGGACTTGGGTTCTGCTCCTCTCCGGGTTTGGTTCCGTGTCCCTGTGGGCTCTTCGGTTCCGTCTTTCCGGAGGTTTTCGGCTTCCCGCATCTCTCCAGACATAGCCCCTCTACACAAGGGAGGGAGCAAAGCATTGGCAAAAAATTATAGACCAGTTGCACTAACATCGCACATCATAAAAGTATTTGAGAGAGTGATTAGGAGTCAGGTCACCAATTTCATGGAGACCAATGACCTTCATAACCCAGGCCGACATGGATTTCGAGCGGGAAGATCGTGCCTCTCACAGCTACTTGAGCACTACGACAAAGTCACCGAGGCATTAGAAGAGAAACAGAATGCTGATGTGATATACACGGACTTCGCAAAGGCCTTCGATAAATGTGACCATGGCGTGATAGCACACAAAATGAAGTCAATGGGAATAACCGGTAAAGTAGGACGCTGGATACTCAGTTTTCTGTCAAACAGGACTCGGCGAGTAACTGTCAACCATATAAAATCTAGTCCAAGTGCAGTGAAAAGCTCTGTACCTCAGGGTACAGTCCTTGCACCACTGCTTTTCCTTATTCTCATATCAGATATAGACAAAAATACAAGTCACAGCTTCGTATCATCCTTTGCAGATGACACAAAAATCAGTATGAAAATTACCTCGGCTGAGGACATTGAAAAACTTCAAGCTGATATTAATAAAGTTTTCGACTGGGCATCAGAAAATAACATGATGTTTAACAGTGATAAATTCCAGGTACTCAGGTACGGTAAAAATGAGGACCTTAAACATAATACAGAGTACAAAACACAATCAAATGTACCCATAGTAGGAAAACAGCATGTAAAGGATTTGGGAATAATAATGTCTGACGACCTAACTTTTAAGGAGCATAACCAAGCAAATATTGCGACAGCCAGAAAAATGATAGGATGGATTACGAGAACTTTCAAATCCAGGGATCCCATCACAATGGTTGTACTCTTCAAGGCACTTGTGTTGTCCCGTCTTGAGTACTGCTCAGTACTCACTTCCCCCTTCAAAGCAGGAGAGATTGCTGAAATAGAGGGAATACAGAGAACATATACGGCACGCATAGACGCAATAAAGCACCTAAATTATTGGGATCGTCTCAAAGCCCTCCAAATGTACTCACTAGAAAGAAGACGAGAGAGATATCAAATAATATACACCTGGAAGATACTGGAGGGCCAAGTACCAAATCTACACAGTAAAATAACAACGTACTGGAGTGAACGACATGGAAGAAAATGTAGAATAGAACCAATGAAGAGCATAGGTGCCATAGGCACAATCAGAGAACACTGTATAAACATCAGAGGTCCGCGGTTGTTCAACGTCCTCCCAGCAAGCATAAGAAATATTGCCGGAACAACCGTGGACATTTTCAAGAGGAAACTAGATTTATTCCTCCAAGGAGTGCCGGACCAACCGGGCTGTGGTGGGTATGTGGGCCTGCGGGCCGCTCCAAGCAACAGCCTGGTGGACCAAACTCTCACAAGTCGAGCCTGGCCTCGGGCCGGGCTTGGGGAGTAGAAGAACTCCCAGAACCCCATCAACCAGGTATCAACCAGGTATCTCCGTCTGAGGTGCGGTCGGCCTTGGCGGTTTCCCTCCTGCGTGACCCGGAGTACGCCTCCATAATGGATCCTTCTTCCTTCAGGTTTAGATCTTCATGTCCTTACTGGGTTCGTTATGAGGTTCCGGGGTCGTCCTGGCTTGCAGACTGCCCCTTGTTTTCGCTGGATGCTTGGGACTCGTTCTGTCGAACCCGCACGTTTGAGTGGCACGAGGCGTTGACGGAGGTCCAGGTTTACCTGGGGGGCGATTTTGAGCACCTTAATGAGTGTCTTTTTGCTCCTGCCCTTCTGCGGGACGTTGGTGCGGTGCAGCTCCATGTGCAGGTTCCTTCCCTGTCGGCTGCTCTTGTGGCGGAGGATTTGCACGCTCGTGGCTTTTTGGCTTTGGTCCTGCGTTTCTTTTCCCTCCTGGAGCTATCTGTGGATTGGCTTGCGGAGGATGTTGAGGCGCTTGGGGCCGTTCCGGGGTCTGATGCCTTGGTCTCAGCTGCTCGGGTGTCGTCTGCCATGTTGAAGCTTTTTGTGCCTATCCTGCGGGAGGCGTTGCTGTGGTTTTTCGCTGCGAGCTTCGCGTGTCGTCAGGCGGTCCTGACTTCCTCTTTGGAATCCGCTTGGGCCCTGGTTCTTAGGTTGTCTTCTCCCTTTTGTCCTCTGCTTTTTGAGGCTTCTGCGGTAGAACGTTATATTCAGGCGGCGGCTTCCTCTTGCCGCCCTATGTCTGAGTTGTTGGTTCTCCGGGGGAACCGGGGGGGTTCCTTCCCGGCGGGGTCATACGAGGGCACGCGGTTCCGTTCGTCGGGGTGGGCCACAGGTGTCGGGTTCGGTGCCGGTGCCGCCTGCGGTCCCATCTGTGCTTGGTCGGCGCAGTGTTCGCTCTTCGCGCAGGTCGGGTTCTCATAAGGGGCAGTGGCCCTTTCGCGGTTCGCCCCATTGACAGGGTGATGAGGGGGGAAGCTGTCTCTGTTCGCTCATGCCTGGTCTCACGATTTGTGGGCTTTTCGGGTCGTTTGTCGCGGCCTGAGGTGGCGTTGGGTGGCTCCGCCTCCTGCTGGGGATTCGGGGCTGACGGGGCAGGTTTCCTCTCCTGCGCTCCGTCAGGTCATCTTGGAGTGGGTGCGCTTGGGCGTGGTCGAAACGACTCCGTCCCTCAGGTGGGTTTCTCGCCTGTTTCCAGTTCCGAAACGGGACTGTGCGGACCTGCGGTTCATTCTGGACTTGTCCCGTCTGAACCCTTGGGTTTCTTGCCCCTCGTTTCGGATGACCACTCTGTCCCAGGTCCGGCTTCTGTTGGAGCCAGGCTCTTGGATGGTGTCCCTGGACCTCAAGGACGCGTATTGGCACGTCCCTATTCATGTGGGGTTCCGGGATTGGCTCGGTTTTGTTGTGGGGCGTCAGTGCTACTGCTTTCGTTGTCTTCCCTTCGGGTTGAACCTGGCACCTCGCGTGTTCACACGCCTTACCTGGGTCGTGGTGGCCCGTCTGCGTCTCTTAGGTGTTCGGGTGTTGGCTTACCTCGACGACTGGCTGGCTTGGGCTCCCAGTCGGTCCACGTGTCTGCTTGCCAGGGATTTGGTGCTTTCCCAGCTTGCCGGGTTCGGGTTCCTGGTGAACTGGCGGAAGTCCCATCTGGTGCCCTCCCAGGTTCGGTCCTGGCTGGGTCTTGTGTGGGACTTTCGGACCGCTTCCTTGTCTCTTCCTCCGGAGTCTCTCCTTCGGCTGCGGTCTCGCCTGGGTCTGTTTCTGGGGGGCTCCCGGGTCACCTGGGTCACCCGGCGGTTGCTCGAGAGTTTGTGCGGCAGCCTGAACTTCGCGATGTTGGTCTACCCGCCGGGTCGGGTTTGGCTTCGTCGGCTGTTCTGGTTCCTTCGGGGACGTCCCTTCCGCCTCTCTCGCGATCGCTGAGTTCGACCCCCGGGGGCTTTGTGTCGGCTGCTGCGTCGCCGGCTTCTTCTTCGGGTTTTTCGGGGTTCAGTGCCTTGGCGCCTACCCGAGCCCTCGCTCGATGTGTACACAGACGCGTCGTCTCTAGGCTGGGGTTTTGTGACCAGTGCTCACCAGGCCGGCCAGGGACGGTGGGGTCCGTCCTTCCGTCGGGTCCACAGCACGGTGTGGGAGTTCGCGGCGGTATGGTTTGCGCTTCGGAGGATTCGGGTTGCCCGCGGATCGACGATCCGGCTCCATTCGGACTGCTCCCCAGTGGTTCATTGTCTGAACCGAGGGGGTTCGATGCGGTCCTTGGCTCTTTGGGGTTGGTCTCTTCGGGTGACTCGTCTGCTGAGTTCTCTGGGTTTGGCTCTCCTGGCGGTTCACGTCCAGGGGGTGTCCAACGTCCTGGCAGACGGCCTGTCCAGGTTCGTTCCCCTGTCCACGGAATGGACGGTCGATGCCGGCTCCTTCCGTTGGCTCTGCCGGACGTTCGGGCGCCCGGAGGTGGATCTCTTCGCGTCGGCGTGGTCGAGGCGTCTTCCGGTTTACGTGGCGCCCTTCCCCGACTGCGAGGCCGTCGGGATCGATGCCTTTCGGCAGGACTAGTCGAGGTGGGGGTTCCTGTACCTCTTTCCCCCGGTTCGGCTGCTGCTCCGGGTCTTGGCTCGCTTGGAGACTTACCAGGGTCGTGTGGTCCTCTTGGCCCCTTGGTGGCCGGCCCAGCCATGGTTTCAGGCGCTGCTTGCTCGGTGTCCGAACCCGAAAGTTTTTCCGCAGCTCCGCCTTTGTCAGGAGATCGGGCCAGTCCGGTACGAGACTGGTTCGCTCTTCTCCGCGAGTCTTCGCGTTTGGTGTTTTTGACTTGCGTTTATCACCATCTTTATGATGAGCAGGTGCTTTCCTTGTTGGTTTCTCACCTGCGAGTTTCCTCTCGGCGGCAGTATGAAGTTTCCTGGCGGTCCTTCCGGTTCTTTTTGACCCTTCGTCGTTGCTCCTCGCTTTCGGTTCGGGTGGTGGTGTCCTTTCTCTCTTGGTTGTTTCAGGACCGTCATCTGATGCCTAATACTGTCGCCTCGTATCGTGCTGCGCTGGCAGAGCCGCTTGCTTTTGGTATTGATGTTACTTCTGTGCCGTTTCGCAAGCTGTCTCGGGCGTTGTTTCACCTCCGTCCTGGTCCTTGGACAGAGTGCTCTTCTATCTTTCCACTCCTCGTTTTGTGGTGGCCCCTTCGGTTCAAGATTGCTTTGCTAAGGCTCTTTTTTCTGTTGGCATTAGCCTCTGGGGGTCGCGTAGCGGAGCTTCATGCTGTTCTCCGGCGCAGAGGTTTTTGCTCCTTTGGTCGTGGTCTTCGGTTTGTTCGTTTGCAGCCATCTCCCTCTTTTCTGGCGAAGAATGAGACTGCTGCTTTCCGGAGGGGTCCTTGGGTTGTTGATGCGTGGTTTGTCAGGCCGGGGGTTCACCATGTGTTGTGTCCGGTTGCGGCCCTCCGCCGTTATCTGCGCGCCACGGCTTCAGTGTCCGGGGACGCGCTTTGGGTTGATCCGGTTTCCCTTCTTCCCTGTTCACGGGTTTGGGTCTCTCAGGTCGTCCGCAGGGTTATTAAATCCAGCCAGCCTGTGGTCTATCCCTGTGCCCATAACGTTCGTAAGTTTGCTGCTCTTGCTGCCGTCTTCGGCAATATGTCTTGGGCTGACATTCGGGCATGGGGATTTTGGCGGTCGAACAGGGTCCTGGCTGCACGCTACCTTGTTAACGTTCCTGGGCCCAGTCGGGCCTGTGTTGCCTTAGGTCGGCAGTTGCGGCCGGTGGTCTCGGCTTCGTCTTGAGATGTGGAGCACCGACCGCCTCCGGGTAAGTGCCCTTGGTTTTTCTTGGTAGTCTTTGGTGAGGTAGCTCCGGGGAGCCGCAGGGGCTCCCCCCAGAAAACCAGCGTTGAATGTAATGAAACGCCATTTTCTGGGTGAGTCCTGGAGGCTCCCTGGCATCCCTCCCGCCCTCCGGTCGGCGGTTTTTCGCGGTTTTTGATGTCCAGCCTCAGAACTGGGTTGTGGATCGCTGGCTCGGGGGTCTGGGGCTCCCCCTTCCCCCTCCCGGGGAGGGGGGAGCTGCGCAGACATGCGGCGCGGCTCGTGTGACGTCATGCTGGTTTGCTTGTTTTTCTTTTGGGGGAGTTCTGTCCACTCATTTGTCAATTTTGTTGTTAACAAGAATAGGGGTTTGTTTTGGGGCACTTACCTTTCTGGGTGCCTGTCCCGGTCGATGGCAGATATAGAATGCTCCAAATCACATGTGCATTCTATGGGCCATTGCTCCCCTTGCCTCTCTGAGGGGGCCCAGGTTCTGGCTCGTGGTCCCCGGTAGGCGTAGAACTCCACCCACATCGACTGATGCAAAATAGTTAGGATATCCATATCAGCCATGGATGCCTCCGGGGAGCCTCCGGGATTCGCCCAGAAAATGGCGTTTCATTACATTCAACGCTGGTTATTTAAATTTAAAAAATATAGCTGAAGTAGTAGAGGACTTGACTTCGTCAGGTCAACAATTTCTTCTGAGTGTATATAACTTCTAAAATTTATTTGCTGCCATATTATAGACATAGACGAGATAAAACACCTAAATTATTGGGATCGTCTCAAAGCTCTCCAAATGTACTCTCTAGAAAGGAGACGAGAGAGATACCAAATAATATACACATGGAAAATACTGGAGGGTCAGGTCCCAAATCTACACAGTAAAATAACAACGTACTGGATTGAACGATATGGAAGAAAATGCAAGATTGAACCAGTGAAGAGCAGAGGTGCCATAGGCACAATCAGAGAGCACTGTATAAACATCAGGGGTCCGCGGTTGTTCAACGTCCTCCCAGCGAGCATAAGAAATATTGCCGGAACAACCGTGGACATCTTCAAGAGAAAACTGGACGGTTTTCTAAGAGAAGTTCCGGATCAGCCGGGCTGTGGTGGGTACGTGGCCCTGCGGGCCGCTCCAAGCAACAGCCTGGTGGACCAAACTCTCACAAGTCGAGCCTGGCCTCGGGCCGGGCTTGGGGAGTAGAAGAACTCCCAGAACCCCATCAACCAGGTATCAACCAACCAGGTATTATACAAAAAATATGATATTGTAAACTTAAAATACATATAAATATATATATTTTGATTATGCAATAACATATTTGTACTTTATTCCTTACAGCAACTATCAAGCAGCAGATAGTGTGGCAGCATTAATCATTGCCATCCTCACCATCACCACAATGTTTCCACTGTGTGTGTGCTCGGCCAGCATACTGCTCCAGGTACTGTACTAACGTACTGTAGTTTGTAAATGTATTCTTGGAAATATTAGGTACAGGTGATGGTACTACATGGGGGATGCATTGCTGGAAAATACTGGGTATACGTTCTGTGGAGGGCTCATCTGGAAATTCCCTGCTGCTAACTACCAGGGGCCTGATTCACGAAACAGTTATGCAAGTACTTACGAACATGTACGTCTTTCCTCAATCTTTGATGGCTTTGATTACATTTATTAAACAGTGTACAAGCATGAAAACTTCCCAGTCAACTGTTGTTGTTATTATAAACAGCCTCATGGTACTTCGGAGCTCATTAACTGATTAACAATTGTAAACAAAGCCGCCAAAGATTGAGAAAAAACGTATAGGTTCGTAAGTGCTTGCGTAACTGCTTTATGAATTGGACACTAGAGGTCAAAATTTGGACTCATTTACTTCCTTCCCTAACATTTACTTCCATTTACTTCCTTGCCTAACAATAAATCTTTCCAATCAAATTCATTAAAGATCTTGCCAGGTTCCCCATATTGTTCTCTCATGAAATCAAGGTTTTCAATTGTTTAATTTTTTTCCCATTTTCTTCTAGATTATAACATATTGCATATTTGATTTCCAAAAGGACATGGTTGCTCTTGTCCAATGGAGTAAGATACTGAATGTCAAATAATGTCAAATATCTCCTTCTTTTGTAGTAAAGACCAAATTTAGCATAGAGCATACTCTTATCACAACATAATTACTTAGGACGAGAGCTACACTCAAGGTGCCCCATCTTCCCAGTACTTTGTCATGTGATGTTTTGAAACTACTGATTGTTTTGGCATCCGTTGCCTTCTCACTTGATTTATTTCAATTTTGTGTTTTTCAATTTTTTAATTTTTTGTCTGTTGGGTGTTACTATGGAAGTGTACTTCATATTCCTCTGTATTTACTTGCCACCTTCCCCTTTCCCCCGAGGATGGGGTGCCACTTGCTCCATGTGATATTAGCCAAGGCACATCAGCTTTTTGATGTCAGTGTTGACAAGTTGCTCCGGGGAAATTTATTTGGGTTCATGTAAATCACTTGTACTGTATCTACATTTTCCAGTTTCTTCCTAGCATCAATATGACTGGACAGGGACAGTTTGAAAAGTTTCCTGCCTTACTTGGTGGGGAGTGTTAACCTGCTCTGTCTGTGGAAGATTGTATCTGGAAGTGGGATGGATCTTATTTTAGGAAGTGACTGAGTTGGATAGCTTAGAAAAGTTATATAAATTTTTATTGATAATACTGTATTTGGTTAACTGACCGTAACTCGCACTCAAATTTTCTACATCAACTTAGCAGTTAGTAAACTTCACAAAGTAAGAGAACTTTTATTTTTGGCTATATTTCTCTTAATTATGTGTATACTAGAAACATTAACATTATACAGATGCTAAAGGATGCAAGAAGGGGATGGGAGAATACATTATCATGTGATAGTGCCATTTTGAGCCAGAAATGGTGGTGATGGAGGCAATGTGGATCCCTTTCACCCTTCCACACCCAAAGTCACTAATAGTGAGGTTTGTATATTCTGCACATTTATGTGTAGTATTTTTATCTAAGAACTCGCATACAAGTTTTGAATGTGTGTTGCTGCTACTAGACACAGGTAAAGGTTGAGGGAATCAATTAACAGAAATTAGTCGGTAAGAACAGACATGTTGTCCTCTTGTTTTCATATATGTAGTGTACTGTGCCGTAAGTGTTTTATTTAGCCTGTAAGAGTTGAGATTACTGTACATGAATACAGAAGTGTAAAACAACTATAGAGATGTATTATAGCCATCCCAGCACCAGTTCCTTCAGTCATCATTCAAATGATCATGTCTACATGACATCATGACATCATAGAAATTTTGGGGTCAGTTTTTTTTCCATATGTGTACAAAAGGTTATGATAAAAGTTCTTTGCATCCCATATTATATATTTGCTTTATATACTGTACCATATAATGTACATAGTTCTTGACAGTTGATATTTGCATACCCTCCGTTATCTTCGGCATCCAACTATCTCTGTTTTAATTGATAAATTTAATGTTTAAAAACAGCTTTTAATATAAGATATCTCTGTAAATTCTTTTTCATTTCTGCAAGTTTTGGAGGAATTTCTTCATATTAATAAGCATAGACATGGGCAATGATTCGTTATATTTACTAATATTGTATACTGGTACAGAGCACCACTTGGTTCCTGAACTTTAGTTATCCGAAACTTCCAGTTTCCCGATTGGGGTTGGGGAGTCACGCTACACAAACTAAGTTCGGGTAGGAAGTAGTCCGCCAAGCTTCACGCCGGCTGATGTTGGGGTTACCCTACACGAACCAAGTTCGGGTGAGGAAGTGGTTTGCCAAGTGTCGCACCGCCGCGTGGTGGTGGGTGGGTGAGAGATGGTTTAGTTTGCCCACTGACCGTGTCGGGCACCACTACTCTGGTGCCTGCTACCCTGTGACGTCACAGATTCACGGCCTATTGTTCCCATTGATTGAATTTGTCACAAGACTGGAGTGTTCATTCCGTGACTTTGTTTTACATATCAGCACAATCAAGGAACATCCGTGCACCATGTCGACTCCAAATGCACGCATTGTGTCAGTGAAAGCATCTACAAGCGGGTTACATAAAAGAAAGAGGTCAGTGATGACATTTGAGAAGAAAGTTGAAATAATTAAGGTGGAGAGCGGTGTCCCGAGAAGTATCGTGTGCGCTGAATATGGCATTAGTAAAAGTACTGTTTTTGATCTTCTTAAGGCTAAACCTATAATTTTTTACTATTTCTCTAGAAGTGAAAGTGATAAGGCCATATGAAATAGAAAGGTAGTAAGTAAAGCAAAGGTGGAGAGTGTTGATAATGCAGTGTGGGAGTGGTACAAACAGAGATGTGAGGTGATGAAGAAGCCAGTGGCAGGCTGGCTGCTCGTGGAAAAGGCGTGTGAATTTCACCAAGCAATGAAAATTACTCAAAAGTTACAGCGAGTATGAAACTAAGGACATGAGAAGTCAGTACAATTTGTATATGAAGTTTTTAAAAACAAGAGCCAAGGGAATGAAACAAATGTCAATTAAAGAGTCTTTTGCAATGGCTTCCAAGAAAGCTCGCATTGCATCACCTGCACCTGACTCATCGCATGCTGACCCAGTCAACCCCAACAACTTCAACATCCACCACCACCTCTTCCATGTAAATAACTATGCTTCATCAACATCGATCATCAACATAAGCGGATCAGGATTTCAATTATTGGTGAGTACAAACAAAATACGGTCACATTTACGCTATGAACCTGTCGATTTTTCCCCTAGAGTTTTTTCATACATTTTTCTATTTTTTTTTCTCCATTTCTCGTATACGAACTTACATGTTAACCAACGGGTCTCGTCCCCAAGGGGTTCGGAAACCAAGTGGTGCTCTGTACAGTGCATCCTCGCTCTATCAAACCCCACTCTAACAAATTCACGGATGATCCGAACAAATTGTATTCGGAAAAAATTATTCGGTGGAACATTCAAATGATTGATTGGTCGAGGTGTGTTCGTTCAAGCGGTCACTGAAGCCGCGATTCATCTAATTAAACTGTAAACAATTGTAGTGTTTTATTTTAGACTTACCCATTGTATCCAAGGAGGAAGGGGGATACAAGACACTCCGTACATTGACAACATCGCACACTAATATTTTTACCACTTCGGACACCAGCTTTCGACGTTTCGCATATGTGTACGTGTTCCATATAAAAACGACAATATAATGCTATTAGCAATTAAAATCTTATACTTAACAGGCATATAGTTATTAAATGAAATTTAGTGATGTAATAGACATAATCCGGAGTTGGTAAGGACGCCGCCCGCCAGCGTAAACACAACACACCCGAATGCCCACAAACACGATACAACGCACAAAACACAACACTTCTGTCAGTTTTTGGATAAACTCCTTTTATGTTTATTATGTGAGAGTTATACTTGTATAAAATGATAACTATTATAGGTAAGCGCCTAATATTTAATATTAATCAATAAAAGCGAAGTCAGAAGCCACACGCCTGTCTGTACATGTCTTTTGTGTAAAAGTATTTTGGGCGCTCATGTACTTGTGCGCTAGCTGGCATTCACAACTGTTCTCGCCTACAAGCATTAGAATTTAACAAACGAATTTATTTATTCATTTATATACAAGAAGAGAAGGCTACCCTTGAGCCTATAATATTCATCTGATCACTGGTCTCCCATTTGGTCCTCATTGCTTTATCTTACTATTATTGAATGTCAATAACCGTATTATGCAATTTCAATTTCTTCTATTTCTTTCTTTATTATGCACCCCATACCCATCCCGTGGGCGGTGGTGTAAAGGATTACAGAGGCACATAATCGGTTCAGGAACTGAACCCTCTAGTTCGTTTAGCTAAGCAAATAACAATGTTTTATTATTATTTATATATTATTATTATTATTATTATTATTATTATTGTTTGACGCTAGTTACAAAATTATTAATGTTGTATACACATGTACTACACAAGAGGCTCACAACAGTCACTATAAAAGGCACTTTACATCTATAGTGAGTCACACAGTTACTAGTCTTGCTCCTCACCCACCCAACTGGGCGGCAGCTTTACAGTCATGTGCTCCATACCCACCCAACTGGGCGGCAGCTTTACAGTCATGTGCATGCATTACCTACAGTAAGCAAATTTTGGATACTTCGCTAAGATTTCGGGCAGCACATCATTATGAATGAAGTACTTACACATTTCATTATGCAACTTTAATAAAGTTGTCCTTCAGCATTTTGTGGTGTTCAGCTACCCTTATCTTTTGTATGTTCCTCACATTACCAGTATACACAAACATTGACATGTAGGGATATAGACTCTCAGGTAAGTTAGTAATTTAAATGCTCAGTAGCAGTCCTAGGCGTTCAATCCCCGACCGCCGTCCAAGTGGTTTGGCACCATTCCTCCCCATCCAATCCCAAATCCTTATCCTGATCCCTTCTCAGTGTTAAATAGTTGTAATGAACAGGCACTATATATTATATATACATTATATATATATATATATATATATATATATATATATATATATATATATATATATATATATATATATATATATATAATTATGCCAGTATAATCTAATAATATATACTGGTCTAATAAAATAATTAGACCAGTTAATACTCTCACTCGTTGTGTTAGCATATGTTAGCTTGATAAAACTAACTGTTCATTGTTGAGAAATGTGTTAACAAACAATATATCTGACTTTATCAAGACTGTAGCTTGCTTAGCAAAAGGAACTTTATTAAATTTGGGTTCAGTTTAATTACCTCTCAATGGATGAGTAATTGGGGCATAATAAAGGAACTAAGCTCATAAAATGAAAGATGGGAAAGCAACATTAGAGAGATAAACTCGAGAGACGTTTTCATGTTAACCCGAAAATTATTTGAGGAGCAAGACGGACTGCGGGTCAGGCAATTGGTCTTCATGCTATCGTTATGGGGGATCAGCCATTACACGTGTTAATGACTCTTGTATAGTTGTGTAGTTAAGGACAACAGGGTAAAGGGGTAATGGGCATTGTGGTTGATTGTTCTACCTGGGAATCCTCCACTGTTTTATATCTTATGTATGTATGTATGTACTCACCTAGTTGTGTTTGCAGGGGTTGAGCTCTGGCTCTTTGGTCCCGCCTCTCAACCGTCAATCAACTGATGTACAGATTCCTTAGCCTACTGGGCTCTGTCATATCTACATTTGAAACTGTGTATGGAGTCAGCCTCCACCACATTACTGCCTAATGCATTCCATTTATTAACTACTCTGACACTGAAAAGTTCTTTCTATAATCTCTCTGTGGCTCATTTGGGTACTCAGCTTCCACCTGTGTCCCCTTGTGCGTGTACCACATGTGTTAAATAAATGTATGTATGTATGTAGGTAAGGAGAGAGAGAGAGAGAGAGAGAGAGAGAGAGAGAGAGAGAGAGAGAGAGAGAGAGAGAGAGAAAGAGATGGAGACCGAGATAGAGAAATAGATATAGACAGAGTCAGGGAGAGAATGTTAGACACAGAGACGGATAGATAAGGATATGCAAAGTCAGTGAGAGAATGACAGAGATAGAGCGAGGAAAGAGACAGAGAGATAGGCTGACACAAAGAATGGCAGAAACGAGGAGAGGCAGAGACAGAGGGGGACAGGGACAGGCGGACAGGGACAGGAGCAGAGGGACAGGGACAGACGGACAGGGCCAGAGGAGGGACGGGGGAACAGAGGGGGGGGGCAGTGGGACAGGGACAGAGAGGGGGACAGGGACAGAGACAGAGGGACAGAAACACAGAGACAGAGGGACAGGGTCAGAGAGGGGGACCGGGGGACAGAGGGAGGAGAGGGGGGCAGGAGACCAAGAGAGAGGGGACAGAGGAGAGACAGGGGATAGAAAGAGTGGGCAGGGGGAACAGGGACAGACAGAGAAGGACAGGGACAGAGGGACAGGAACAGGGGGGCAGAAAGGGCGGACAGGGGGACAGGGGGCAGAGATAGGGACAGGGGAACAGAGACAGGGACAAGGGGACTGGAGGAAAGGGAGGGGGACAGATGAAGGACAGCGGACAGAAAGAGTGGGCAGGGGGACAGAGAGGTACAGGGGACAGAGAGAAGGACAGGGGGACAGAGTGACAGGGGGGGACAGAGTGACAGGGGGGACAGAGAGAGGAACAGGAGGACAGAGAGGAACAGGGGGACAGAGAGAGACAGGGGGACAGAGAGAGGGACAATGGGATAGAGAGGGACAATGGGATAGAGAGGGACAGGGGGACAGAGAGATGGAAAGGGGGGACAGAGAGGGGGACAGGGGGAAAGGGATCGGGGACAGAGGACAGAAAATGTGGGCAAGGGGACAAAATGAGGGACAGGGGGACAAAGATGGACAGGGGGACAAAGATGGACAGGGCGACAAAGATGGACAGGGGGACAGGAGGAAAGGGGGGAGATGTATGAGGGGGGATTGTTTGCGAGAGATGGAGAAGGGGTATTTAGAACGGTAAGTTAGAGAGGGGGCAACTAAGGCGCATCATTGAAAAGCAAATGAGCATCATTGCAATAGCAGGAGCCACGCACATCTTCAGCCTGCGTTGTTGAGACATTGTCAATTAAGCGGTGTCCAATAACAGTATCTTCGGTATTTAAGCGATACCTTAAAAAATACTGGAAATATTGAAAGCTATTAATCCAGATATTAATCCCCTTGTGCAACGTACACAAGAGGCAACAGCTTCTAGCTCTGCAAGCGGCAATATAAAATAGAGAATAGGCGATTGTTTTCACTCATAGTGTAATAAACCCACGGACCCACCCACCCGCTGAAGCCGTAAATACCAAGACATTACTTCCGTTTAAAATTTAGCCGGAATAATCCTCAGGTATGTGGAGGATGTGGGAGGCCTTTGATCAACCGCCGACTTCCTGCCCCGTCGACGGGGCCATCAGCCCTCAGTCTGCCCTCAGCCAAATTCATGTGAAACATGTATGTGTGTGTATTAAATATTTTAATTTATTATTTCTAAGATTTAGCTGTTAGCTCTTGGACCCCGCCTTTCTAAGCGTCTGTTGTCTAATGTACCGACTCTCGCCCTCTTTTCCTCCATCATATCTAAACAACATGTATTTTTATCTAACACACACACACATCCCCAAGATGCAGCCTTTAGCAGCTTCCTGACTTTCAGGTTCCTATTTACTGCAAGGTGAATAGAGGCATTAGTGTGTGTATGTTTGTGTCTGTGTGTGTGTGTGTGTACGTGTGTGTGTGTACGTGTGTGTGTATGTGTTTGTGTGTGTGTATACTCACCTAGTTGTGGTTGCGGGGGTTGAGCTCTGGCTCTTTGATCCCGCCTCTCAACTGGCAATCAACTGATGTACAGATTCCCGAGCCTACTGGGCTCTATCATATCTGCATTTGAAACTGTGTATGGAGTCAGCCTCCACCACATCACCTTACCTTGAGGTGGTTACCTTGAGGTGCTTCCGGGGCTTAGCGTCCCCGCGGCCCGGTCGTCGACCAGGCCTCCTGGTTGCCGGACTGATCAACCAGGCTGTTGGACGCGGCTGCTCGCAGCCTGACGTACGATCCTAATGCATTCCATCTATTAACTACTCTGACACTGAAAAAGTTCTTTCTAACATCCCAGTGGCTCATTTGGGTACTAAGTTTCCACCTGTGTCCCCTTGTTCGCCTACCACCCGTGTTAAACAGTTTATCTTTATGTACCCTATCAATTGCTCTGAGAATTTTGTAGGTAGTGATCATGTCTCCCCTTACTCTTCTGTCTTCCAGTGTCATGAGGTGCATTTCTCGCAGCCTGTCCTCGTAACTCATGCCTCTTAGTCCTGGGACTAGCCTATTGGCATACCACTAAACTTTTTCAAGCTTCGTCTTGTGCTTGACAAGGTGTGTGTGTACGTGTGTAACACACACGTACTTATGTGGTACGTGTGTACTACATAATTGTAAGGCGTTTGCTGAATTAGAAAAGTCGGCTAGCAGTTCACCCTTAACGACACAATTAACTCGTTACATAAAAAAATACGTGGCTGTGCAACAGTGTGTGGGAATTGGGGAACTGGTGTGCATTTAGACGACTGGTGAGGACCAACAATGACGTAGAAGGATGGCACCAGCGTCTGAATCAAAGGGCAGTGAGGAACAACTTGGCTTTATATATTTTAATCCCCTTACTGTACCGTGAGGCGTCCCTGGTAACCTTGCAATACCAACTGGTTTCTGGTCAAAAGCTAAAGTCTAGTCGCCGTGTAGCGAGTAGATTATCCCAATAATATACTCGCTCCAAATATAGTGTTAATATTCCTGTCAACCTTTGGAGATGAATGAGGTGAGGCATTGCTCGGGCAACACCTCACCGTGTTGCCCGGGCAACGCCTCACCTCATTCATCTCCAAAGGTTGACAGGAATATTAACACTATATTTGGAGCGAGTATATTATTGGGATAATCTACTCGCTACAGCCACAAGGGCAATAAAGAGAAACATGAACATTTGTGGAAGCTTTGGGACCGTTACGAGGAAAAACAGATAAGCACCTCACAGTTCCTTAAGGAATGTTCGCGTTTTATCCCAGGAAGTGCCTGAACTAGAATTAGAAAACAGCAGTCTGTTTACTGGTTGTTATTTAACTTAAGTTAGTTGTAAATGATAATGTAAAAATAGCCACTGAGAACTGATGAGTTGGCCAAGACTTTTGCTCGTAAAGAGGGAATTGATTGCCAACTTGGACTGCCTTTGAGCAGCCTGAGGGCAGCAATATCCCAGGAACATCAACTAAATTTCGGAGACTTGAGGCAAAGTTAAATTCACACCAGTTACTCCATCTATCATCATTCTATTATGCAAAAAGAACCGCACGTCTATAGGTCATCCAATAATGTTAGCAGACTTCTAGACCACTGCTAGCCTTATGCTCGGCTACAAGTACCTGTGGGAGTTTGTAACATCTGCTGATGTAGATTTGACTAAATGTAAACTCTGTCAGCAGAACTATTCGCATACTTTGCGTCATTATATAATGGAATGTGAAAAAATCGCGGAATTTAGAGATAACACCATCAATAGTGTCCAATAAATGTGTAAGTACTTCATTCATAATGATGTGCTGCTCGAAATCTTAGCGAAGTATCCAAAATTTGCTTACTGTAGGTAATGCATGCACATGACTGTAAAGCTGCCGCCCAGTTGGGTGGGTGTGGAGCAAGACTAGTAATTGTGTGACTCACCATAGATGTAAAGTGCCTTGTATAGTGACTGTTGTGAGCCTCTTGTTGATCACTTGTGACACAAAGATTATTGATGTGTGTATTTGTGTAGGTGATTAGATATGTATGTGTATGTATATATGTATACGTATATATATATGTACATGTATGTATGTATGAGAGTGTGTACATGTATATATAATATTAAAAATTTTGTAACTAGCGTCACAAATTGTTATTTGCTTAGCTAAACGAACTAGAGGGTTCAGTTCCTGAACCGATTATGTGCCTCTGTAATCCTTTACACCACCGCCCACGGGATGGGTATGGGGTGCATAATAAAAAAAGAAATTGAATTGAATTTTTTTTATTTTTTTGCAGGGATATTCCTGCGCGGGCCCTAAGCCTCTGGCTGGCCCACTAAGTGTTGCTTGTTTCTGTTTTACATGGGTGGAGTATGAGTATTTATGACTCGTATGATCGCTTCAGTAAGATTTTGCCATATGTGTTTAACAACTTCTTCTGCTCTGTTGAATCTAAGTTGAAATCTTAATGGGTTTGTGACTGTGCACTGTGTTAGATAATGTTCCAGTGGTCTGGCGGGCATTTCTCCACAGTGTTGACATTTCCTCTCATCTTCCGGAACCTGTAAGCCTATTTCCCATGCACATGGGTATCCAAGCCTGATGCGATGTAAGTGTACTTCTGTTGTTCTACTGCTCCCTTTCATCAAACTAAGTGGTTCATAGTTGGTTGAATTCTTGTACCATGAATTGAATTGGTCTGATTAAGACTTTATGACCATGTAATCTATGTTTTGCTCCACTACTTACTGGTTGAGTATGGGGTGCATAACAAATAATAGCCTCCTTCGGGGGCGCCTTGTTTCTAAACGTGTTAGTCTTAAATCCTTTAATCTCAAATCTTGCTACAATGTACCTCTTAATATATGTTATGTACTCTCGCAACCCAATGTACCTTCTTGTATATAAATAAATAGATTTCAACTGTAAGGGGGTATGGTTTGCACCTTGTTATTCTAATAATGGATAAATAATTCTAATAATGGAAGCGCTAATTATATGAACAAGTGCCATATATTTATTCAGACGAGAACAACAGCGAACACAAACCAGCGCATATACGAACGGAATGGTTTGTATGTACAAACTTCTCAGTGAACGAAGTTGTTTCTAGCCCGGTATCCGAAATTGCAGTATACGACTTGACCAGTCCCCAGGAAGGGTTGTGGGATGACAAAATGGTGTCAGGGGAGGCAGGTGCTGTCAATTGTAGGGGCTGGTGTCAGTGGTGGGGGATGGTGTCAGAAGTCTGGTGGTGTCAGTGGTGGGGGGATGGTGTCAGAGAAGTCTGGTGGTGGAGGATGGTGTCAGAGAAGTCTGGTAGTGGGAGGTGGTGTTGATGTCTGGTGGTATCAGTGGTCGGGGATGGTGTCAGAAGTCTGAAGGAGTCGGTGGTGGGGATGGTGTCAGAGAAATCTGGTGGTTTCAGTGGTGGGATGGTGTTAGAAGACTGGTGATGTCAGTGATGGGGGATAGTGTCAGAAGGCTGGTGGTGTCAGTGGTGGGGATAGTGTCAGAGATGTCTGATGGTGGGGGATGGTGTCAGAAAAGTCTGGTGGTGGGGAATGGTGTCAGAAAAGTCTGGTAGTGGGGGATGGTGTCAGATCGGTGGTGTCAGTTGTGGGGGATGGTGTCAGAAGTCTGGTGGTGTCAGTGGTGGGGGATGATGTTAGACGTCTGGAGGTATCAGTGGTGGGGGATGGTGTTGGAAGTCTGATGATGTCAGTGGTGGGGATGGTGTCAGAGAAGTCTGGTGGGGGGATGGTGTCAGAGAAGTCTGGTGGGGGGGATGGTGTCAGATGACTGGTGGTGTCAGCGGTGGGGGATGGTGTCAGATGACTGGTGGTGTCAGCGGTGGGGGATGGTGTCAGATGACTGGTGGGGTCAGCGGTGGGGGATGGTGTCAGATGACTGGTGGTGGTGGATGGTGTCAAAAGATCAGTGGTGTCAGTTGTGGGGGATGATGTCAGAAGTCTGGTGGTGTCAGATGACTGGTGGTGGGGGATGGTGTCAGAAGTCTGGTGGTGGGGATGGTGTCAGAAGACTAGTGGTGTCAGTGATGGGGGATGGTGTCAGTGGTGGGGGATGGTGTCAGCGAAGTCTGGTGATGTCAGTGGTGGGGGGGGGGGGTGGTGTCAGAAGACTGGTGGTGCCAGTTGTGGGGGGATGGTGTCAGAAGTCTGGTGGTGTCAGTGGTGGGGGATGGTGTCAGTTGTGGGGAAATTGAAATAAGTTTATTGATGTAAAATACACACAAAGGGATGAGGTAGCTCAAGCTATTCTCACCCCGTTCAGTACATCGTGTTAATACATACATACACACACATCACAAACAATAAACATATTACCAAACATTCTGAGAGATAAACATACACATTTCCTCCTTCACAAGTAGTATGGTATCAGACGTACACACAAATACTTTTATGACCTAGGTATACTGTATAGACAATTTGCAAGAGACATGCAGATAATTCAACAAAAAATTACAGTCTTGGTGCAAAATTCTTATTTTCTGACCAGGGGGAGAAAGATACTGGCAGTATGGGGCGTTAAAGTTTATTGAAGATTAAATTCTGCAGAACATGTAAATATATAAAGTTCACATAAAGTAAGTAATTATATAAAGTTTATATTAAACACGGTTTATATTATAGACTTAACAAAGTTGATATTATATAAAACTTAATATTGAACATGTAAATATATAAAGTTTCAAATATAAATTAAGTAAATATATAACGTTTATATTAAAATATATAAAGTAAATGTATAAAGTAAATATATAAAGTAAGAATTAACAGTAACAATTCCAAGGACTAGATTTAACTTAAAAGGTACACCCGTAGTAAGTATGAGACCTTAGCCTATAGTGACATGGAAACTAATTCTGCAGAAACCTAAAGGTTAACTGGTACTAGAATTAAGGCCGAGTGCAAATGTGTAGTAATTATATAACACTAGGATATAACAGGCAGGACACAAAGAATAACTAATAAGTGAGAGACCACATAACACGTAATGTACCCGGCCAAGAGGCCGTAAAAGACTTCCTATATCTCTCAAGAATATCATCAACCTTTCCTTTGTGACACATCCAGGTTATTTGCTCAGGAACAGTCCTTATCTCAGTGTTTCTATATACATTAATCAACGGACAATCAAGAACATAATGGGCAAGGGTGTGAGACCTTAACATACCACATAGTTTACACTTCGTGTCATTATCATGAACATCTATCCCATATTCCCAGTAATATTTGTACCCAAGCCTGAGCCGCATGTACACAGTCACTCCAAGCATTTCTCCTTTTACCATAAGTGAAATGGGCTTAGCTTTAGCTTTGATGTCCAAAGAGCTTGGAAAGGATGTGGGAGGAAGAAGGATGGGGCGGTGTTTTGACTCATACATGTAGTGTTGCATGGTTTGACTTCTCTCATACATTATATCTCTCCTCTCCACTCCTGCCTGTGCCTGAATATTTCTGATTTTGCTTCGTATTTGTCTCATTGAGTTGTGAGGAGGGTGTCAGAAGGCTAGTAGTGTCAGTGGTGGGGGATGGTGTCAAAGATGGCTGGTGGTGGGGGATGGTGTCAGAAGACTGGTGGTGTCAGTGGTCCGGCCCCCTAATAATAAAAACTAATGTGCATTATACGTAATTATTTATATATATATATATATATATATATATATATATATATATATATATATATATATATATATATAATATAATATAATATAATATAATATAATATACACACACTCAAAGAAGGTACATTGGATTTATGAGAGTACATAGCATTGATGTATTTACATTCTTGTGTTTACATTTTTGCCTGAAATGCTATGCGTGCTAGTGGCTTTACAAGAATGTAAAATCATTATTATTATTAAGTACTTTCTTAACCCCAATGTACCTTCTTGTATATAAATAAATAAATAAATTCTTGTAAATCTACTAACACGCATGGCGTAATATAAACCATGTGCTTTAATACACTATTGTACTGTATAAATTGCATAAAAACTTCCAAACAAACTCAATATACTAATTATAACAAAAAACAATAATATTTTCAATAAAACCATTTGTAAGAGTGAATATTGAGGTTAAATGTTGAGTGTGTGTGACTGTGTACAAGACGGTCAGTGGTGTTGTGAAGGCGTGGCCGGCACCACGTGCTCCTCCTCCGCCACTTGGTGTAAATAAACAACACGTGGGGCTCGCCCGCCAAGCATATCCCTGATCAATTTGACCAATTTTGACTGTTTGCACTCAGTCAATCTGTCAAGATGGCACAGAGCAGCATTCATGGTAGTGAAGGTGTAAAACGAAACAGAAAATATTTGTCAATTGATCAGAAAATTGACTTGATAGAGAAAGCAGAGCGTGGATACTCTGTCACTAGACTGGCCCAAGAATTCAACATTGGTAAAGCTACAGTTTGTGATATAACAAAGCAGAAGGATAATATTAGGAAATTCGTTGCTGATGATCCAGGTTATGTTGAATTATCTGATGATGAGATTATCCAGACTGTTACTGGTAACGCTGACGAGGAAGTGAAAAAGAAAGATGATACCGTGTTACCTATTTCATATGCCACTGCATTACAACACGTTGATAATCTGCTCGATATGATTGCTGTAACTGATGATGAAGAGTTGGCAGATTATTATATACACCTAAAGGGCCTGAAAAATATTCTAAAGCAGAAGCTCATTAAGAATAAACAAACCAAGATTCAAAAGTCTTTGGTACGGTTTGACAGTAGGCCTACAGGCCCAGCAGCCAGCACTAGCCAGAACCTACCTGGGAGTGCTAATTGAGTTGCATAGCACAGTTCTAATGACAAAATGTACAAAGTGTTGCTTAAGTGATATAAGTGTACTGCAGTAGTGTGATTTTAGTGGTATGTACTTTATGTACACACTATAGTGGATAATGTACATTTGTTAGAAAAGTTACTGTTCTTTAAAGAATTTATACTATTCATGTCGTGTGGCACTGTCAGGGTATTGAGGCTAACAAAGTCTGCACTACACAACTCGACTGGTAATGTAAGTACAGTACTGTAAAGCGCAATAACAATTTATTTCATTACAATACAAATTCTTTAAGTTTTTCATGAGGCAAATGTGTGCTGGCATATGTATTAATGTGGTATTAATATAATTTTGGGGGAGAAGGGGGGGTTGTTAGGGGCAGGACGGATGTAACGAATTCCTCAATAGAATGAATTGGCTTCGTCCCATATAGTTCATTCAAGCGAGGACACACTGTATATATAATACAGGAAATGCTTTTAATTTGGATGCACATTACTGGAGTATTGGTTACATTTAAACCAAATTATTATTTTAAAATCTTTGAATAATTGATTCAGTACTTTGGGTGATGCATGAAAGATATGGAAAATGGATAGTTATGTGATTGATTACCTTATGATACATTTCTTATCTTTACAGACCACCCCAGTTAGCATTTTTGCTCAGCTGGATAAATGCTTACGTGAAGCACTTACCTTGGATGGAGTTTTAGAATTTCGTCATGAAACTTTTTGGACACTGGGTGTGGAAAGTCCACGCTGTAGAGTATCACAGCTATGTAAAGATCCCAGTGGGTTCATACTAACTGGCAGCCTTCATGTAAGAATTCGTCGTGATGCTAATGAGCAAATGGTGTTAGCTCATGTAAGAGAAAGAATATCCCCTTTGGTTCCATTGTTGACAGTGCAGGTTAGTGTATCTTGTTCTTTGCTTACTTTATTTTTTGTGGACATGGAAAATATAAGTAAATTTTGCACTGTTCCTCAGAAGTAGAGAGTATAGTAAATTTTAATGTAACCTTATTAACTCTTCCTCATATCACCAAAGATAGTTAACATCCCTCTAGAAAAGAGAAGTTACATTGTCAGGTTTGCCTCCTGCCTCATCTTTTATCAATTCCATTTTTTTTTGTCTTGTTCTCAGGCCTCCCCTCGTAATTTCCTTTGAACCAATCTTGTTTTGTAGTTTTGCATGTTTAATATGAAAATTGTGTTTTCATCATATATATCTTGCAAAACTTCGCATACAACACATTTACTTTGTTGCCTAACAAATCTTTCCTATCAAATTCATTAACAAAAATTCTAAATACCCCATAGTCTCCTCTCTTGAAGTAATTTTTTTTCATCTGTTTCATTTTCACCCTTTTCCTCGGGATTATGACGCATTGCGTATTGGATTTCCAATAGCACATGTTTGCACTTGCCCAGTGGAGGAAGGTACTGAATGTCAAATATCTCTTCTCTCCTGGTAAATTTGAAATCAAGAATAGCTGGTGCATACCCTACTCTTATTCTCATAGCCAATTTAACTTATTGATATTATACAGTACATGAAAATCTCCGGGATGATGTTTACGAATCCAATTCTCTTCACATTTTTTTCTGACCGAGTCCTGTAGCACTTGGGCAGGCAAGGACCAAATGAAGTTGACTTGTTTCATCTGGTTAAATTGTTTTCTTGTGCATTGGGTTCATGCTACTACAGTATGATAACACTTTACATATGTCTAAAATAAAAGCCATTTCTGTGGGAAGCCCCTTCGGCTCCCTGGAGCTATCTGGCTAATAAGTGATATATTAAACTAGGGCATTAGTCAATGGAGTTCAGCCTACCGCGGACCACGAGCCAGAGCCTGGCCCCCCCTCAGAGAGGCACAGGGAGCAATGGCCCTTGGAAACCCCCCAGTAGTTGGGGGAATTCCTTATTTGTCATCGACTGGGGTTAGGCACCCAGAAAGGTAGGCATAACAAAACACACCCCACTTGGTAAGAAAATTGCAACCGAAGACTGAAAAGAGAGAGGCAGAACTCCCCCAATTCCTAAGGAAACGAGCAAATGTCACACGCCGCCTTCGTGCCACTTGTCCGGACAGCCCTCCCCTCCCTGGAAGGGGAAAGGGAGGGCTGGTATAGGGTATTTTGCAGGATTAACAGGCACGGAAGGTCTGGGGCCCCCCCCCCCCAGACCCTCCACACCAGCTACCCAACCTCATTATCAGGTTGACAATGAACTTAAGGCTACCTGACCTAAGTGCCCTGTAAGTACTACCCATAGGTGCTAGGGTTTTCTTCCCTTGTGCCTTCGGGACGCCATTTCTGTAGGGGGTTTCTTACTGCTCAACATTTACCCCTGCCCTTAGGGCCAGCTGGGGTCTCGTGGCTCTTGTTTGGCCTTGGGTAGGGAGTGGTATTGCTGCTGGTTGGGGCATCAAGGTGTTGCGTAGCCAGCTTACATATGCAGCAGCCAGTTCCTATTTCCTCTGGGGACGTTGTACTTTTGCGGGTTTTTGTTTTTTTGTTTTGTTTTCTTTGCCTGGTGGGGGTCTACCTTGTGTGGCTGTAGGACTGCTTATATGAATTTGATGGCTCCGTGCTAGGTCCCTGTAATTGTACACGTTGCAGGGGGTTTCAGTGGTTTGATCATCCCCCGTGTTAGCTTTTGGGTCTAACCAGTTAGCAACACCTTGCCGCTTCTGTATATTATTACCTCAGTCTTGTGTTCCCAGGGCAGCCTTGTCGTGTGTATGAGACTGGAGTACTTTATTATTACCTCAGTCTTGTGTTCCTAGGGCAGTCTTGTCTTGTGTACGAGAGTGGGGTACTTCTGTATATTACCACCTCGGTCTTGTGTTCCCGGGGCGGTCTTGTCTGGTGTACGAGACTGAGATACAGTACTTCTGTATATTATTACCTCAGTCTTGTGTTCACAGACTGTGGTCCTTGTCTTGATTTCATTATTTTATTATGGGCACTGATTTTGTACCTAGCGACCTTGCTCTGAATGAATGACATTCAAGCTGCAGAAAATATAACAGATATTAACACGAGCTCGGAAGACATTGAAAGAGAAATTGACAATATGCCCAGGCACTCGGCTCCTGGGCCTGACTCATGGAATTCAATATTCATAGAGAAATGTAAAGTACCAGTAGCGTGAGCACTCGGCGTAATATGTAGAAAGAGCCTGGATACAGGGGAGATACCAGCTGCACTTAAATCTGCAGATATAGCTCCTCTGCACAAGGGGGTAGTAAAGCCTTGGCAAAAAATTATAGACCAGTTGCACTAACATCACACATAATGAAAGTTTTTGAAAGAGTGATTAGGAATCAAACTATTAGTTTTTTTTTTAAATAATGAGCTACACAACCCAGGACAACATGGATTTAGAGTGGGCAGATCCTGTCTGTCACAGTTATTCAACCACTATGACAAAATCACAGAAGCTCTAGAAGAAAAGCAAAATGCAGATGTTGTATACACAGACTTTGCAAAGGCATTCAACAAATGGCACCATGGAGTGATAGTACTCAAAATGAGGTTAATAGGAATAACTGGTAAAGTACGACGCTGGATACTCAACTTCCTGTCGAACAGAACACAACGAGTAACAGTCAATCAAATAAAATAGTCCAAGCGCAGTTAAAAGCTCTGTACCTCAAGGTACCGTCCTTGCACCACTGTTGTTCCTTATTCTCATATCAGATACAGATAAAAATACAAGTCACAGCTTCGTGCCATTCTTTGCAAATGACACAAAAATCAGCATGAAAATTACCTCTGCTGAAGACATTGAAAAATTATAAGCAGAAATCAACAAAGTTTACGATTGGACAGCAGAAAATAACATGTTTAACAGTGATAAATTTCAGGTACTCAGGTACAGCAAAAATGAGGATCTGAAACATAATACAGGGTACAAAACATAATCGAATCTGCCCATAGTAGGAAAACAGCATGTCAAGGATTTGAGAATAATGATATACGACAATCTAACGTTTAGGAAGCATAACCAAGCAAATATTGCGTTGGCCAGAAAATGATAGGATGGATTACGAGAACTTTCAAATCAAGGGATCCCATCACAATGGTTGTACTGTACTCTTCAAGTCACTTGTGTTGTCCCATCTCGAGTACTACTCAGTACTCGCTTACCCCTTCAGAGCAGGAAAGGTTGCTGAAATACAGGGAATACAAAAAACACATACGGCACGCATAGACACGATAAAGCACCTAAATTATTGGGATCGTCTCAAAGCTCTCCAAATGTACTCACTAGAAAGGAGACGAAAGAGATATCAAATAATATACACGTGGAAAATACTGGAGGGCCAAGTACCAAATCTAAACAGTAAAATAACAACATACTAGAGTGAATGATAAGGAAGAAAATGCAGAATAGAACCAGTGAAGAGCAGAGATGCCATAGGCACAATCAGAAAACACTATAAACATCAAAGGTCCGCAGTTGTTCAACGTCCTCCCAGCGACTGTAAGAAATATTGCCGCAATAACTGTGGACATCTTCAAGAGAAAACTAGACTTGTTTTCTAAAAGAAGTTCCAGACCAACCGGGATGTGGTGGGTATGTGGGCCTGCAGGCCGCTCAAAGTAACAGCCTGGTGGACCAAACTCTCACAAGTCAGGCCTCAGGCCGGGCTTGGAGAGTAGAAGAACTCCCAGAACCTCATCAAGCAGGTATCTGTATGCTCGTCTAGCTTCCTAGCCTCTGGCACCTGGTATCTTGGACCTTATTATGGCCCACTTAGCTGTGGGGCATATTTTTATTTTATTTTTTTTTTTTTCAATTACAGTACTGTACTACCATTGTGTATCTTATCTGCCAACAAATGCGGTAAGTTGCCCCAGCCCCCTTTGGTTTTGTTTCTGGGTGCCCTTGGGCTCCTCAGATTTGTCTTTCCTGAGGTTTTCTACCTCTCGGCTTTCTCCTGCAGAGGTTCCGAAAGCTCTTGCACATACCACCTTCGAGCCCCAGTTTGTGCCTCTGTGTTGGATCTGGTTTTGTTTGAGTTTGGTTCCTCTGACACTCATCGGGTGCGTTTGAGTTTGGTTCCTCTGACACTCATCGGGTGCGTTTGAGTTTGGTTCTGGTGTCTTCCTGGCTGGCAGCCTGCCTCAATGACAAGTTGGTGTGAGCTCCCTGCCAGTCTGCTTGTCTGGTGATCTGGCTCCATTCAGACTGCTCCTCTGTGGTTCATTGTCTCATAGGAAGGGATGGGTCTCTTCGGTCTGTGACTTTGGGGCTGGTTGCTTCTGGTAGCTCTTCTGCTAAGTTCTTGGGGGTTTAGCTCTGCACGTCATTCACATTCAGGGTCTGGCCAACGTCTTGGCAGAGGGCCTGTCGCTCTTCATTCCTCTTTCCACAGAATGGATGGTCAATGTTGCCTAATTCCTTTGGTTTTATCAGGTGTACAGGCGCCTGGAGTTGGACCTCTTCACTTTGGCGTGGTTTTGGCATCTCTACTTGAATGTGGCACTGTTTCCCGACTGCGAGGCCCTCGCGGTAGACGCTTTTCAGTAGGACTTATCGAGGTGGGGGTTCCTGTACCTCTTTTCCCCAGCCCACCTATTGCTCTGGGTTCTGGCTTGGCTGGATTCATATCAGAGGTGAGTGACTCTATGGTAGCTGGCCCAGAGTTGGTTTCAGGCACTGGTTGGTTGATGTCTGAACCCTGGCATTTCTCTGCGGCTCAGTCTCTTTCAGCATGTCAAGGTTCTGTTTGTTTGGTCCTGGTAGTTGTTTTGTTCCTTTGCAGCCTTCTTTTTTTCTGGTGAAGCATGAAATTGCTCACTTCTGGAGGGGTCCGTTGATTGTGGATGCTTGGTCGGTTAGGCTGGGGGTGTGTCACATGTTGTGTCCGGTAGCAGCTTTATGCTGCTACCTGCAGGCCACTGGTTCTGTGATGGTGGACGCTCTTTGGGTGGATTCGGTTTCCTTGGTTCCCTGTTTCAGAGCTGGTGTGTCTCAGGTTGTCTGCAATGTCAAGTCTAGCCGGCCTGCAGTCTACCCTCATGCCCATGATGTTAGGAAGTATGCGGCTTCTGTGACAGTTTTGGCACCATGTCTTGGTTTGCCATTCGGGCACGGGGATTTTAGAGGTTGAACAGGGGTCCTGGCTGCCAGGTATCTTGTGAACGTTCTGGTTCCCTTCCGGTCGTGTGTGGCTTTGGGGCGCCTGTTGTGGCCATTTGTCTCTTCCTAGTCTTGAGATCTGCATTGTTGCTGCCTCCTGGGTATGTCCCTCTTTTTACTTACCTTTGGGTAGTTAAGTTAGCTTCAGGGATCAGTTGGGGCTTCCCACAAAAAACCAGTGTTGAATGTAATGAAACTCCATTTTCTGGGTGATCCCCGGAGGTTTCCTGACACCCTCCCTCCCTCCGTTTGGCGGTTTTCATTGTTCAAAAACTGAAGTGGTGGGCTGTCAGCTCCCTGTTCCCCACCTATGGGTGGGGGTATCACTAATGATCAAGAGTGCTAGTTGATGAAGTGTTGCTTGTTGGTTTTTTTCTAGGGGAGTTACTTTGATCTTTTGGGATGTAGATGGCACAGGTTATCCAGACAGTGGTCCATTTTGATTCACCTACCTTTCTGGGTCCTTTCCCGGTCAATGGCAATTATGACACACTTTAAATGTAAAGTGCTCATAGGCCATTACTTCCTGTGCCTCTGAGGGAGCCAGGTTCTGGCGCGTGGTTCCCGGTAGACATAAGGACTCCTGTGACTGATGACCCCAAACTAATATAGCACAACCCTCCAGGGCTCACCTAGAAAATGGCGTTTCATTACATTCAACGTTGGTTTTCTGTGGGGTGCCCCTACGGCTCCCTGGAGCTTATCGGGCTAATGTATGTTATATTAAACCGGGACATTAGCTAAGGAGTTCAGACCTACCAGGTACCAGCACCAGAACCCGGCCCCTTCAGAGAGGTTTTAGGGAGCATGGCACTGGAAAACCCTCTTGTGGTTGAGGTTTTCCTTATCTGCCATCGACCGGGGTCAGGCACCCAGAAAGGTAGGCATGACAAAACAAACCCCACATGGTAAAAAACTAAAACAAAAAATTAAGAGAGGTAGAAACTCCCTACACTCCCAAGGAAACAAGCAAACATCACACTTTAATGCCGCGCCGATCGTCCGCGCAGCCCTCCCCGCCCCGAGAGGGGAGCCCCGGACCTACCGCGCCGGCTGCCAAGCTTTAATTCGTAGGCTAATGTCAACCGGGATAGACGCTTCTCTGGCCTCAGTTTCCTAGGCGGTGTTTGATTTGTGTGGCGTTCACTGCCGTGTGTTGTGTTGTGCGGTGGCCAGGAGTACCTCATCAGTGCCAGGGCTGCATGCGCTTAGTGGCTGACTTCCCTAAGCGCCCTGCGAGTACTGCCCTTGCATAACAGGGTTATCTTCCCTGGGGCGTTCGGGAACAATTCCCGTAGAGGTTCTTGCTGCTCGGCATTTGCCTCGCCCTTGGGGCCAGCTGGGGCTTGGGGCCCTTGTTTGGCCCTAGGTAGGGATTGGTATTGTGCTGGTTAGGGCGTCAAGGTGTTGTACAGCCTGCCACCTAAGCGGCGACCGGATCCCGTTGCCTCTGGAGACGGTGTTCTTTTGCAGGGTTTTTCTTTTGTTTTTATTTTCAATTGCCTGGTGGGGGTCTGCCCAGTGTGGCTATAATTCCACTGGTAGTGTTTGGCGGCCCTCTGCTAGGCCCCCGTGATTGTACACGTCTCGGGTTTTCAGTGCTATCCCCAACCGGTTTAGCAACACCTTGCCCGGGCTTCCCGTAGCAGTCAACCTACGGGCCCTGGAAACCCCTGTCTGGGCTCGGGGGACCATTGAATGTGTCTTCCGGGTTCCAACCTGTCTTGTACGGGATCGTTGGTTGTTGTACCCTTGTCTCCGGGTGACAGTTGCCACTTTTACCTCCGTCATGCGGCCTGTTGAGTCACTGACACCTTGACCCGGAGTCTTGCGAGAGATTTTCTCTGCTTGCTCTCCAGTACTCTCCTGATGTTATTACTGTTCAGAGTACAGGCGGCATCCGTGTTGCAAGCTAGGTTAGGTTGCTGCAACATGCTAGGTTGGTTTCCCACTCGGATGCCCCAAGGCCGTCCCGTTTTGGTTAGGTGCTGTTTGCCCCTTTCCCTCCCTGTTCCCGGCTCCGGACCATCTGCGGGTTTCGAGGTCGGGGCTGGGTTTAGTTGGGGCTGAGACTCGGGCGGTTTTCGGGGGCTGCCCCGTTCGGGTTGGGGGACGGAGGTTCTCGAGCCGGTTCCTCCTGCCAAGGCTTCTGTGTCTTACCAGCGGCCCTTTCTTGCTGCCTTTCCCATGGACTCTTGCTTTTCTTTAAGGGCGGAGGGCTTGGAGGACGGCTCTGCCCTGGGGCCTCTGTTACTGGTTCCCGGGGCTGTGGGGGATGCCTGCTAGCAGTTCTGGGGCGGTTTGCCCCTGCCTGGGTTTTCTGCTTTTGGGCGGCCTTTTTTGCCCATCCAGTCTGCTTGCTTCCCACTTTTGCTGGCGTGTTTTTGTATCTTTAGCGTCAGTCACAGCCCCTGCTGGCGGCCATTTTCGTCTGCTGGTTTCCCGGCGTGGCCACCAGGGCGGTGTTGCGGTTTGTTTACATGCAACTGGGTGTGCGAACGAGCTTCTTGGGTGAATTTTCACCTTTTTTCAGGGGTTTTTATTCTCCTGTTGTCGTTTCTTTGCTTTTCTGGTGTTTTCTGCCCGTTTCCTGTTCCTCTGGGAACGTCTGAGTGTTGATTTTACACCGGGTTTCCCATTTTTGTCAGTTTTGGGTCTGGGCCTTGGGCTCTGTCCTTGGCTGTTATGCTTGCTCCCACACCTTGTCCTTCGGTTTTCAGTCTGTTATGGCATTTTCCCAGGGGGTTCTGTCTGGGGGCTGTGTTTTGTCTTCTGTGGTGTTTCTTCGCCGGCAAAATGTGGTGGTTTGGCTTCCCCCTGGTTCGATTCCGGGTTCCTTTGGGTTCTCTGGTTTCGTTCCGGAGGTTTCTTCCTCTTCGGCCCCCTTTGTGTGTTCTGGGGGCTTTGTTTCCTCGTGTGTGACCCGGTGGTTTCTGCCTTCTGGAGTTCAGGGGTCTTCCTGGCTTGCAGATTGATCTTTTTGGGTCTTGGCACGTGTTGTGGTCGTGCTGGGACTTTGAGGTTTTGTCAAGCTGGGCCTTTAGATGCAGTTTTGTGCCTTTTTTACCTGACCGGCGAGTGCTCTGCCCTCTGGTCGGCGGCTTGTAATTTTCTTTTCAAGTGTGTGTGTGTGTACGCATGTACATGTGTACACTGTGTGTGTGTGCACATTTGTATGTGCATATGCGCGTGTATGTCACATACGTTGTGTGTATGTGTATATACATATGTATATATGTGTATGTGTCCCTTTTTCTTTCGGAAGGGGCTCTGTTCCCTTCTCTGTTGATGGGGCGCTGGGGGAGCAGCTTGCTCTGTTGACTCTCGGATGGTCCTGCTGTTGGTGGGCTCTTTTGGTTGTCTTCTGGCCTCTGGTGGCGGCGGTGGACGGCTTCTCCCCTTTTCGGGACGGTTCAGAGCTGGAGGGGTGGGCTTCTTTCCCTGCACTTTGTCATGTCATCTTGGTGGGTGCGTTGGGCGTGGTCGATCCGCCCCATCCTTCTGGGGTTCCCGTCTGCTTTTTGCAGACATGGGCCTTCGAATCTGCGGTTCTTCTGAACTTCTTCAGTCTGCGCCCTGGCTTCTATGCCCTCCTAGGGGGGACTGTTGTCTCCTGTCCGGCTTCTGTTGGGGCTGGGTGCCTGGTTGGTGGCCCTGGACCTCCAGGTCAATTATTGGCACTTTTTTTTTTTTTTCATCTTTACCGGATCTTGGTGCCCTGTCTGAGTCTGCTTGAGATTCGGTTTCTGGCCTACCTCGACAACTGGCTGGTGTGGGCTCCCAGTCGGTCCACTTGTCTGCTCGCCAGGGGTGTGGTTCTTTCCTGATCGCCGGGTTTGGTTTCCTGGTGATCTGGAGGCCATTCCATCTGTTTCCATCATGGGTTCAGACCTGGGCCTTGTTTAGGGCTATTGGGCCACTACTTGTCTTTCCCTCCAGCAGTGTTACTGTGGCTGTGGTCCTGCCTTCGGCTGTGCATGAGGGGGTCCCGGGTTGCTCGAGCGGTTGTGCGGGAGTCTGAACTTCGACGTGCTGGTCTGCCCGCGGGGTCGGGTTTGGCTTCGGCGTCAGTTTGGTTCCTTCGGAGACTCCCCTTCCGCCTCTTGCAATCGTTGGGTTCGTTCCTCCGGGTATCTTGTGTTGGTGCTGCGTCACCAGCTTCCTCTTTGGGGTTTTCGGGGTTCCGTGCTTTGGCACCTCCCCGAGCCTTCGCTCGATGTGTTCACGGACGGGTCATCTCTCGGCTGGGGCTTTTGTGACCAGTGCTCACCAGGTTGGCCGGGAATGGTGGAATCTGTCCGTCCGTTGGGCTCACAGCACGGTTCGGGAGTTCGTGGCTGTCTGGTTTGCACTTCGGAGGGTTGTTTGGGTCACTCGGTGCTCTACCATTCAGCTCCATTCGGACTGTTCTCTGGTGGTTCTTGCCGGAACCACAGGGCTTTTCTTAAGTGTTGACCTTTGGGGTTGGTTCCTTAGAGTGGCTCGTTTGCTGGATTCTCGGGGTTTGGCTAACCGTGAGTTTCATGTCCGGGGTGTGTCCTGTGTCCTGGCGGGCAGCTGTCTCGGTTCATTCCTCTGTTCGCGGATTGGCTAGTCATCGCCGAATCGTTTCGTTGGCTCTGCTGGACGTATGGACTCCTGGCCATGGACGTTCTTCGCGTCGACGTGGTCTAGGCGCCGCCCATTTTATGTGGCGCCCTTACTCGCCTGCGAGGCGTTCACGTTGGATGCTTTTCGGCAGAACTGGTAGAGGTGGGGGTACCTGTCCCTCTTCTCCCGGTCCAGCCGTTGCTTCGGGTTCTGGCTTGGTTGCAGCCCATTCCCACGAGAGCAGTCCTTATGGTTCCTTGGTGGCCTGCCCAGTTTCTTTTCAGACGCTGCTTGATAGGTGTCCAAACCCGGAACGTTTTCCCGCGGCTCCGCCTCTTTCGGCAGGTCGGATCGATCCTGTACGTGACTGGTTCGGCTTTCTCCTCGGCTTTTTGTGTCTGGTATTTTGACGCGGGTATCACCATCTCTGTGGTGTTCAGGTGGACTTGTTGACGGTGTCCCACCTGCGAGCTTTGTCTTGGCGACAGTATGACGTTCCTGGTGTTTCTATGCACTTTTTCTTGCTCTTTGTACGTTGTCTTCTCTTTCGCATCGGGTTGTCTTTTCCTCTCTTGGGTTTTTCTGGACTACAGTTATTTGATGTTTTCTTTTTGTTGCCTCGTTTTATGCGGTGCTGGCGGAACCACTCCGGCTTGTGTTCAGGGTAGAAGTCACATCTGCCCCATTTCGTACGCTTTCTCGTGTTTTGTTTCACCTCCGGCCTGCTCATGCGTCACCTGCGCCGTCCTGGTCCTTGATCAGGGTGACTTCTTATCTTCTCCTCAGTTTGTGGTAGCCCCTTCGGTTCGGGTTTCTGCTCTTTGGTACTGGTGGTAGATTTGTACGTGTGCAGCCTTTCTCCGTCCTGGCGACGGTCGAGACGGCTGGTTTCCGGAGGGGTTCTTGGGTTAATAAAGCTTGATTGGTTTGGCCGGGGGTGGGTCCTGTGTTGTCCGGTTGCGCTCTTTGCAGTTACCTGCGTACCGTGTCTGGGGATGCGCTTTGGTTTGATCCGGTTCCCTTCGTTTCCCGGTTTCAGGGCTCGGGTCTTCCAGGTCGTCTGCAGAGTTTTTCAGTCTTCCAGCCTGCGGTCTGTCTTTGCGCCTGGGCTGTTCGGACATTTGCAGCTTTTGCTTCTGTGTTGGTGACGTCTATGGCTCATTTCGGGCGCAGGGAATTGAGGGTCGCACAGGTTCTTGGCCGCCCCTTCTTCCTGTGCGTTCTTGTTGCCTTGGTCGCAGGTTGCTTCTTGTTGTCTCGGCTTCGCTTTGCGGAGTTTGTGGCGGCCGCCTCCCAGGTCAGCCCTTTCTTTTCCTTCTCTTTGGGTATGAAGCTCCAGGGAGCCGTAGGGGCTTCCCACAGAAAACCAGCATTCAATGTAATGAAACGCCATTTTCTGGGTGAGCCCCGGAGGCTCCCTGGCAACCCTCCCTCCCACCGGTCGGCGGTTTTTTCACGTTGGTTGAAGCTTAGCTTCCGAACTGGAGCTTGGCAGCCGGCGTGGTAGGTCCGGGGCTCCCCCCTCCCCCTCTCGGGGCGGGGAGGGCTGCGCGGACGATCGGCGCGGCAGTAAAGTGTGATGTTTGCTTGTTTCCTTGGGAGTGTAGAGTTTCTACCCCTCTGTTCGTTTTTTTGTTTTAGTTTTTTACCATGTGGGGTTTGTTTTGTCATGCCTACCTTTCTGGGTGCCTGACCCCGGTCGATGACAGATAAGGAAAACCCCAACCACAAGGGGGTTTTCCAGTGCCATTGCTCCCTGAAACCTCTCTGAAGGGGCCAGGTTCTGGCGCTGGTCCCTGGTAGGTGTGAACTCCTTAGCTAATGTCCCGGTCTAATATAACATACATTAGCCCGATAAGCTCCAGGAAGCCTCCGGGGCTCACCCAGAAAATGGCGTTTCATTACATTCAACACTGGTTTTTTGTATGGCATTCTGGACTCTTCATTCTGTGGTTCTGGGCAGAAAACTTTGTAACTTGACATTGGCCTGTTGAGCACCGTGGTGAAGTCTAGACGAATTCTGTTTGTACTTTTATCAACCCCAATAATAATTCCTTCTGTTTTTGTCATTCACCCTTTAGAGCTTAGGCTCAGTTCCACCCTAGAGCATGTGAAACCTGTCATGCAACTATGGCTTATTGAGACTAAGCCATAGTCTCAATAAGATGCTTACTTAGCAGCTTCAAAATTGAGAGCTTTTGTGCTCAGCACTAAAGGTCTCGGTTTACAGATTGTCTAGGTCATCATAGGTCATATCGTCATCATAGAGGAGATGGCCAACCTTATCCATTTGACATGAATCAAGACAGTACAGATAGAGCACTGCTTAATAACCTCTAACATAACACAATCCTCTTACGCAATCTTTTTCCACCACTACACACTCTGTATTGTCTTCAGTGAGGTGAGAGAACTTTGACTTCCTGAATCAGGCCTTGCTTTTTCCCCCCAATTCTTTCTTGGGAGGTGTTTTCCAGGTTTTGCCTTTGCTGAAGCATCACATTACGACAAGTTCATGGATTCTCAAGAACTGTCCTCCATGTTGGGAATAGAGATTACCAAGTGATGAGTAAACTGGCTTTTTCTTCCATGGCAGCAGCAACCGAGGCTCGGTCAAAAATATTTGCACCCGTCTCATAAAACTGTTCTCAAACTTCTTCACTGCACATCTCGTTAGCAGGTGCTCGATTTCGGCAGTCCACCAGGACTGGGCAGAAAAGGACAGTCTCTTTATTGATTTTCACACCCTTTTACTTCTTGAATGGCAATACAGGGTAGAGTGGAAGCTTAAGAGACACAGTGACTAGTCTTGTAAGACACTGAAGATTAATTTGACTCGCATACTTGCAGGAAATACTACCAGCTATAACAAGTGCACAAGTGTCTTACTGTATGTCATTTGAGAGAATGCTTGGTAATTGCCCCCCAGTTAGCAGATGCCTGGCTTTCAAAGTACCAAAGGAGCTTTCTGGTATTCCAGCCTATGGAAATTTTGAACCAGTTAATGGAGGTTAGGCATTGATGTATGTACAGGTATAGATGGGGTGACCACAGGTCATGGCTACTGTAAACATGCTCCTATTGCCCTTTTCTTCCAGAAAACTCAGACACCAGTGCTATCTAGGATTTTGTCATTTCAAACCTGTAGTGGAATCCTGCACAAAATGGATCAAATCCAGGGTTTCGGCCAGTATCCAGAAACACACACACGGGTAAGAGTACCAAAGTTAAACAAGATTAAGAAACAAGTTTAAATGTAACAAAGGAAAAAGAAACCCCTCTACATTTCAAAACACCAACCAACAACACAGGCACCAACTCGGGGGCATCCAAGCCATTCTGACACTGCGAAACCCCACCTACAAGCGGAAGCTTCGTCGGTATGAAAGAGGTTGTCTACACCTCATGAACAAAGGTCTGGTTAGGGAAGGGTTGTGTTGGGCTTAAGGCCCATCAATTCTTGGAGGGATATCAAAGCTGCCAAAAAAAAACTGGCCAACCAGCAAGGATACATAGAGCCAGTGCATAGTTCACAATGTATGTAACTCCTCACAGGTCCAGATTCGACCTCTACATGGGGTACGGCTCAAACCAAAACAAGTTACGACTTACGGAAAAGTGACCAAAGCAAGGGAATGCAAACAAAACCCAGAGGCAGCCCAGTGAAGGAAGTGATGATAAGCAGCAAATATGATAAACTGTAAACACCCCAGAAAAAGCACAAACAATGTGAGTAGGCTGGGTGGGTAGGTTCATAGCCAAACTACACCAGAGACCCAAGGGGCTTTCTAGTTTTAGCACGAGCAAGCTGAAAAAGTATCACCATATGTGATGAATGCTTTTCAGCAAACACTGAATGCAACATAGGAAGAACTCTCCTTGCAGTCTCCGTGGTGTAGTGGTAAGACACTCGCCTGGCGTTCCGCGAGCGCTATGTCATGGGTTCGTATCCTGGCCGGGGAGGATTTACTGGGCGCAATTCCTTAACTGTAGCCTCTGTTTAACGCAACAGTAAAATGTGTACTTGGATGAAAAAACGATTCTTCGCGGCAGGGGATCGTATTCCAGGGACCGTAGGATTAAGGACTTGCCCGAAACGCTATGCGTACTAGTGGCTGTACAAGAATGTAACAACTCTTGTATATATCTCAAAAAAAAAAAAAAAAAAAAAAAAAAAAATGTAGCTGAGGAGTGTGGCAGTATGCCACAAATAGGCAGTGTGCCACAAGCCGAGCACGTGTACATACTGTGTGTCCCCCAAACAAAAGAACCTCGTCTGCCCCAACCCCAGAGCCTTCCAAAAAAAAACCTTGTGCTACCCAGGCGGACCCTTCAAGAGGAGAAATGCCTTTAAGGAAGAGACACCTAACCCTCCCCCCTCCTCTTGGGTAAACAACTT
The DNA here is from genome assembly GCF_040958095.1 of Procambarus clarkii. Taxonomy (NCBI): domain Eukaryota; kingdom Metazoa; phylum Arthropoda; class Malacostraca; order Decapoda; family Cambaridae; genus Procambarus; species Procambarus clarkii. The sequence continues at coordinate 45,717,238 of NC_091169.1, read as the reverse complement.
TGGTCAAGCAGGATCAGTACCACCAAGTGCCTAGGGAAGGCAACCATAAGTACTTGTAGCTCAAGGCAAACAAATCCATTCAATAGTGAGGCTTAAAAAGGATGCACATGAACTTAGCACCAAAAATGGAACAAACACCGGGGGAGCCGGTCGGCCGAGCGGACAGCACACTGGACCTGTGATCCTGTGGTCCCGGGTTCGATCCCAGGCACCGGCGAGAAACAATGGGCAGAGTTTCTTTCACCCTATGCCCCTGTTACCTAGCAGTAAAATAGGTACCTGGGTGTTAGTCAGCTGTCATGGGCTGCTTCCTGGGGTTGGAGGCCTGGTCGAGGATCGGGCCGCGGGGACACTAAAAAGCCCCAAAATCATCTCGAGATAACCTCAAGAAGATAACACAAGCACAAGCTCTCAAAGTATACAAACTCCTGAAGGACAAAGTCCAAAGGATAGCCAACACTTGTCTTGAAAAAGCAGGACTTGGAAGGTGGCAATGACATGAGCAGTAGTGGACAGGTCCCACGGCGGGTGAATGGCTGATCAGTTGTCCCTTGGCGGACCTCAAGCTCCCAGAGCTGCCACCTGGTGGGATGGGGCACAACTAGCAGGGGTAGTGACATGTACTGTGTTCATAATTGTCAGGGGGTGATGACATTTTCTTTGCTGTTGTCTATTAAGGTTTGCTCTTCCTTTCTGGTGGCTTTTCCCTCTTGGTTTGAGTGATCTAGTATCCCCTGCTCCTTGTGACCCTTTGAGTGGACTAGGTTATGGCCTCTTTTTCTATGGTATGTTTTCTGTGACAGTACATGAGTTTGTAGCAGTATAGATGACACTCAAGCCCGTCAATCTTTTGTGGGGCTCTGCATTCCATCTACATGTGGATTGTGCTTTAGGTGTCCATTGCAATAACAGTGATGGTAGTATACATTCACTTCCTCTGTGGGTATGGACACTGAGGATAGTCTCGCTTCTGGCTTCTTCAGACTGTCATCAGTGCAACTTGGATTCAGAATGTGTCGAATGTTTTCAATGAAGTTGACCTGTTTGCCACAACTTGAAATCAACAGTTTCCAGCCTATGTGATGCCATTTCTGAAACACAAAATTTTCATAGTGGATGTATTTTTCCTGGACTGGAGTCAGTGAGGGTCATACATACACCACTTTCTTATACTTCAACTGTAGTTTCACATGGTGGAAAGGTTAGAGACCTTTGAAGACCATGTCCTGGCTATGTGGTATCAGGTCATGTGTGTATACAATTTTTAGAAGATATAATTAACTGATTTCAAAATTTTGCTAAGTCTCCCCCAGGCTGCCCTAACAATGCATTAAAATGTTTTTAAAGTCTGTCATCAGGGGGCTACATAACTCAGTGAAATGGTCAGACTTCATCTTGTTTGCAATGGTGGAAACATTTCGATGCGAGTTCAAAATTTGTATGTCTATTTTACAGACTAAAATATATCTGCCTTTTTGTACTAGGAAATAAAAATGTATAAATTTGAGTTAGAATATTTCTGTGAGTCATGCGCATAGATAAAAAGTTATAATTTTTCCTGCAAACTTCTTGCATTTCATTATTGGACTTAAAGATCCAGTTACGGAACTATTCTTTTCCCTGTAGTGTCTTACAAAGGATGATTTTTAAGTTGATGGCTTTTCCAGGTCTTCAAGGATGACTGGACACGTAGTTCAACCACTCTGCAGCTTTTGAACGACTCAGCACGAACTTTAGCCACTTCGCCTACACACTCGCCGCACTATGTCAATGTTACTTACCCCCAAGTTTATGCACCTAATAAAACTCCTGGAGGTAGCTCCTCTTTGCAAGCTCAGGCAATTTATCCATCCCTTCCATTCACTCCATATTCCCCTTCAGTAGCTCAGGGACAAGGAACATACAGTTCACCTTCCCTCGTGTTGTCTCCCAACATCCCTGAAACTTCCTTTGTTCAAAATTTTACTGAAGAAATCAACAGGAATCCTTTAGACATGAGAAGTCCCATAAAGCATGATCAGAACCATATAGAGGAGGAATTTAACACATCAGTTTCTGGGTTATATGGGAAATTGAATTCAGAAGGTTGCAGAAACTCTCCTGCCTGGTTAACAGGAAGATTGGGAAGAAACTCAATTAGTTTACAGGACTGGAGATCTGAGAATAAAGCATATTTAGGTAGGGAAGTTCACAGTCAAAAAACATCTCCATATTATGTGAATGTAGATTTCTCTAGCAGATCAAGTATGTTGTGTACTGCCAAAGAAATGTCAGAAAATAGTATTAGTAGTAATAATGTAAATCACAGTCCAAGATAATATTTATTCTTAGGTTAGCATTTTATATTTTGTATGGTAATGTATTTTACAAGTCCCCATAATTGAATGGGTTTCCTTTATATTCATTGTACCATTGTTGTATGCATTTTGTAACGATGATACTGGTTCCTGAGTAATTAAGGTTTTAATTTGTAAACAAAAGATGTGAGTATATGATATATAAAGGGGTAGAGCTGTACTAGTTCAAAGCAGGTGGAGTGATTGCTGCTGTGTGCGCATGTATCGGAATCATGGTAATGACCATCGACCCCTCTGTATAATACTGCAAGTGCAACTTGCTTCACTCTAGGCCAAACAAAGAAAAGATACACTGTACATTTTGTATTTTTCTTGTTCTTCAAGTACTGTATTTTTATTACTAGAAGTTACAATACAAAATAAATATATATATATATTGACAGCAATTTTTAAAAGCAAAGATGACATTTTTTCTCTATCCCCACTATTGAAACTATTTAAATACTGTATTTTATAAAAGGTACAATATACACATTGTTTGAATTGGTCTCACTGCAAGTGATTTAAAATGTTCATGTAATTATGTTTTGTACAAGAATGATATTTTTGTGTGTTCAATATTTCTCATTAGCAATTAAACATTTTATTGACATTTTAGTTGCACATTACCCAATGTTGCTCAGATTTTATGACAATATAATTTAGGTTTTTAGTGATAGTATTACTGTATATATGATATAAGCCCAGTTCACACTCAAATAATGCTATTTCTTGTCCTGCTCAGTTCTTGAAAACAAATTTGTTTAGTTAAGTTTGTCAATTTTGTTGTGCTGGAAGGACAGGGTATCTGAACTCATTGTAGCAATGGTTTCCTATTAGGATATATTTACTGTTCTTACTTTCAACATTTATTATCTGTCCAAGTTGTAAAAAGTAGCAATTTGTTTGCTGAAGACACGTGTTTGATGCTACGTCTTCCTTGTCTGGCATACAAATGTTAAACTTGGTAACTTAGAATCTGTGGATGATTATATGCTGCAGTATTTGAACCTGGCTTTTATTATTTGGCATACAAATATAATTTTGTGTTAACTTAATATAAAGATAAACTTGAGCATGCTGCATGACTTGGTAGATAATGTACCTGATAGTTTATGCATGTGTATCTGTATTTATTTGTGTACAATAATTTTTACCTGAGAATGTTTATGAAGAACTATTTTCATATTCTATGCCCACTTAGGAGTGTAAATTTGTTTAAACCTTAAATATAAAGCATTGGAAGTATATTTTTAATCTGCAAACCAAAATAAATCTTTACCCCCATGTTAGTACCTGTGGGTGTCCAAACTTCATTAGTCTCTGGACTGTTTGCTCACCCAAACAAAATCTTGAGTCTGTATTAAGTTTTTCTGGTATGTAATTACCGAAGTGTAGTTACAAGATGAGAGCTACACTCCTATTATTCCATCTTCCCAACCCTCTTTACTATATAACTCTTTGAAACTACTGACGGTTTTGGCCTCCATTACCACCTCACTTACAGTGTTCCAACTGTCTACCACTGCAAAAATGAATTTTCAAATATTTTTTAGGCAGCTTCGTTCATTTAGCTTAAATCTATGACCTTATTCTTGAAATGCCAGATTTCTAGAATTCTTTATAAATTTTGTTGATTCTCGTTATCTTCTACTTTTGGGCTATTTAATGCCTCTAACCTCTACTCGTAGCTCTTGTCTTACAGTTCCGGAAGCCATATAGTTGCATGTTTTTGCACCTTTTCCAGTTTGTTGATGTGTGTCTAAATATATGGGCACCATACAACCACTGCATATTCCAACTTTGGTCTCAGAAAGGTTATGAACAATTTCTTTAGTATTATGCCATGTGTGTACAGTATTGTATTTAAAAGTACCGAGTAACTGAAATTGGAAAGCATAACATTGGCTTCTCGCACGATGCTCTTTATGTGGTCCTCGGGTCATAATTTTCTATTTAGAAGCACCGCTAGATCACTTTCTTCATCAGAATTCTTTAAAGCTTTTTCACATAATTTGTAGGTTGTGTGGGGTCTATTTTCTCCTATTTCACAATCCATAATGTGGCATTTATTCACATCACATAAAATTCCAGGTCATCTCAAAGAACATGACAATCATCTAAGTTTCTTTTTTTCTCTAGTATCTTAGCATCATTAGCAAACATGTTCATATAATTCTGTCCTTTTTCTGGTAGATCGTTTATGTAGACAGTGAACATTACCAGTGCAAGAACTGAACCCTGGTGGTACTCCACTCGTGACATATCTCTAATCTGATACATTGACATTACTGTCCTCATTTTTCTGTCTGAAAATTTTTCATTCATTTTAGAAGCCTCCCTGTCACTCCTCCAGTATGCTCCACTTTACAGAACAAACTCTTATGTGAGTGAACTATCAGGGGAAAGTGCCAAGCTATTACAACTACATAACAGGGAAGGGAGTCAGTATAAGGATTTGAGATGGGACGGAGGAAGGAATGATACCCAACCACTTGGACAGTCGTGGATTGAACGGCGACCTGCATGAAGCGAGACCAAGATTTTTTTTAGATCCAAATAAATGCATTGAAACCATCCATCTCCTTACTGTAAAATTTGTGGCTATCATAGAAATCATAGTGGCTATCTTATTGTGTCTGGTTGTCTGAAAATTTCATTCTGTACAAAAACACTTTGGAACTGTTCGTTTAGTTTTCACACATTTTCTTTTCGTTCTTTGTGAATCTCGTTCCCATTTTCAACCTCTGAATGAGTGGCAGTTTGTTATAGGAGCTGCTAGCCACAGCTTCCCCACACTTGCTGCCAAGTGTATGACTCCATCAACCTTACACTAGAATAATCAGCAATTAACGAAGGTTTCATAACACAGTGTCATGTTATTTTCAATTTATTTATGACCGAATTCTGAACATTCATTAAATAAGAGACAAAACTAGAGGTTTCTTGCTGTACAATAGTGACACAGTCCCTCCATTCAATGTTGCCATGAGCCCCCACTGCTCTGAATTTGTGTGTGTATGTGAGCTATGCTTGTGGTGTCCCGTCTTCCCAGTATTCTTTAATATAACGCTGACAGTTTTGGCCTCCACCACCACCTCACTTAACTTGCTCCAACCGTCTACCACTGTTTGCAAAAGAAATCATTCTAATATTTTTTTGGCACCTGTTTCCTTATCTTGAATCTATAACCTCTTTTTCTTAAGGTTGCCAGTTTCAAGAATTCCTCTTTGTCAGTTTGGTCAATTCCTGTTATTATTTTGTAAGTGGTGATCTTCTAACTTTGGCATATTTAACGCCTCTAATATCCTCATAACTCGTTTTTCAGTTCCAGAAGCCATATTGTAGCATGCCATTGCACCTTTTCCAGTTTATTAATGTGCTTCTTGAGATTTGGGCACCATACAACTGCTGCATATTCCAGTTTTGGTCTCACAAAAGTCATGAACATTTTCTTTAGTATTTTATCATCTATGTAATTAAAAGCTATTATGAAGTTGGAAAGTGTAGCATATGCTCCACACACACGGTGTCCTTTATGTGTTCCTCTGGTGACATTCTACTATCCAGAACACCCCTAGATTTTGTTCTTTGTTAGTGTGTGTGGTACTAGACAAATCAAGAATATCATTGTTGCTGAAACACCCAAACATTTTTTGGATGTTTCAAACACCTGAGATTACTAACATAGGGGTAAAGGAGAGAACGCACACTAGAATTGCAATGTACAGTATTCCCAATGAAAATGGGATGCAGTGTGATAGAAACTTGCTCATTATAAATTATAAAAAAATGATCAAATACTCTACTGTCTTCCTAGAAACTTTAGCCAGAACTTTAAAGATAAAAAAAAGTATCACAGATCAGGATTGGATCTTCTGGTTGAAAGAGTAGTTTAAAAACAGAACCCATCAAGATTTAGAGCATGCTTGAATCTTTCACTAATGTCTTAATCATTCTTGTAGCACTAGATATTTTACAGTTTAATATCAGTAGTTTGTGTCCAATATTTAATGTTCATGTGTAGTGTAGTGTAGTGCAGTACTAAATTTTTGTTTTTTTACTACTAGTTTTATTTAATGCTATGCCTAGAATCTGCCACTGGGCAGTCTGCTCCTTTTTCCTCCATATTGTCCTTGAATGAATACTATTGTCTCAAACTAGATTGTTTTCCCCTTTCATGTTTCCACTCCAGCTTTTCTGTTGCTTATGCTTATCGAGGAAATTTGCATTTTTTCACAGTCAAGCATTCTTTCTAAAGTATTCAAGACATGGAAGCATTAGAAATGTGTGTTTGGGGCTGGGTAACGTACAGGAAGCTGCCCCATGTTGGAAGTAGGGGTAATGGAAGGAACAGGCATCAAAAGTTGCAATTACTGACAAGTTCATAGATAATGTGTGTTTCAATTATATGCTAATGGGGAAACACTGGTGTTATACCAGTGCTCAGCAGGGGGTGACATGTTTTCTTGAAGCTTTATGTACAATTATCATACACTTCTCCTTCATATATTCCTCTTACCAGCATATTCCCCGACATTGTCCATTCATCAATACCTGGAGAGGGTTTCAGGAGGAGTTCTACTCCCCAAGCTCCATTAATGTTAAACATGATTACAGTGAAAGACGATGGTGATTTTTTTTGTGTGTGTGTTCACCTAGTTGTGTTTGCAGGGGTCGAGCTTTACTCTTTTGGCCCGCCTCTCAACTGTCAATCAACTTTTTTTTTTTTTTTTTCTCCGCACACCACACCCCAGGAAGCAGCCCGTGACAGCTGACTAACTCCCAGGTACCTATTTACTGCTAGGTAACAGGGGCATTCAGGGTGAAAGACACTTTGCCCGTTTGCTTCTGCCTCGTGCGGGAATCGAACCCGCGCCACAGAATTACAACTCCTGCATGCAATCCACCAGGCTACGAGGCCCCCTCTCTGTGTGTAAGTAATATATATTAAATGTATAAATATATTTTATTAAATAAATATATAATATATATATATTATAAAAAATAATGATGCATTTGTTAGCACATAAATTTATTTTATATTTTACAGAAAGAATTTAGTCCAAATTGGAAGGAAATGAGTAGGAAAAAATAATTCCACACAATATTGTGTTGTACACCAAATGATAGTTTTGACTAGCAGGACTTCTCATACCATTTTAGCTGCTGGCAGAGGAGTCTGGTACCACTACAAGTGCAGATTCTGGTATAAAAAATAATTAAAAGAACAGGTTTTGGAATTCAGTCAAATCAAAATATTTGTAAATGGTTATGTATTTATACATACACCACATTTTAGTGCATTGTTTCCACAAGAGAAAATCATAATAGTGTTCCTCCGCAAGGAAACGAGCAAACGTCATTAAAGGCAGCGGTGGTTTTGGTGGTTGCAATGGGCTAGGTTGGTTGGCTGCCCGCTCGGATGCCCCTGGGCTGTCCTGTTTTAGTTTTAGGGACCCAGACCTGGGGGCGTTGGTCGCTTCAACCTTGGTTCCATCCGCACCTTCGGGTCTTTCCCCAGTGGGTGTGGTTCTCCCTGCTCTCTTTCCCCCCTGCTACCAGCTCCCAAACACCTGATTGTATCGGAGTTGGGGCAAGGTTTAGTTGGTGATGAGTCTCTGGCGACTTCGGGGGCTGCCACATTTGAGCCTGATCCACATGCCGAGGCTTCTAGGTCCTACTGGCAGACCCCCTTCTTTGCTGCCTTTCCTCAGCCCTGGGGCCTGGCTTGAAGGCTCCCAGGGCTGGGGAGGAGTCGCCCTGGGGAACTTGGACTCCCTTTGATCCTGCTTGGGTTTGTTACAGGGAGCTGTAACAGGGATTGTTACCTTCCCTGTATGAGTTTGATTTGGGGTTGGCTCCTCCCCGGGTTCGGTTATGGGTTCCTTGGCTCCTCCTTTCTGGAAGTTTTCTGCCACTCGCTTCCCACCAAAGGATGTTCTGGAGGCTCTTGCGACTTATTTCCTGTGATACCTGGATTGTGCCTCTGTGATGGATCTGCCCTCGTTTGAATACGGTTCTTCCCCGTATTTCGCTTCTTTTCCCTTCTCGTGATGTCCTTGGATTGGCTTGGGAAGGATGTGGAGGTGTTGAGTGCCGAGTCTTCGTCTGGGGCGCTGGCATCGGCTGCGCTGTTGAAGCTGATACTCACGAGACTTACCTTGAGGATTTTTTGCCCCACTGCTGTTTGCAAACCTTTTTAAAATATGGTCAATATGTCTAATGTGAGTCTTAGAACACATTGCTACTTCTCTTCCTCTCAATTTGGCTTTCGTAAGTGTCATAGCATAACTGATATCTTAGTGGACTTGGAGGTTTGCAGACATCCTTTGTTGTCTTTCTTTTTTACCAGAAAAATGCTTGACACCACTAAGAGAATCAATATTTAATTCAAACTACTGTACATTCTTTTTGCATTCAGGGAAATCTGCTCCTCCAAGTTTCTTCACCAGTCATTCGTTTAAAGTGAGATTTGTTACTACTTTCTCCGACTCAATATGAAGGCGTTTCCCAAGGTAGTGTTCTGAGCACTACTCTTAGTTGCCCTAAATGGTCTCTCTAGCATTTACTCGGCTCTTTGTTGATTATATTTCTGCTGTTGGGGTGATGACTTCCCCTTTTCTCCAACACCAACTTGCAATTGGAGCCATGTAATCCTGGACCACCATTCATAGCTTCAAGTTCTCTGATGTACTATGACTGTACTCAAAAGCAGGTCATATTTTGTCATCCCTTTATGGTAATCCCCCTATATGAAGATTCTGCTAAACTTTCGGGGATGATCTTTGACACTCATTTGTCTTGGTTGCCCCATATACCCCGCCTCCAAGTTGAATACTCTAAGGCCTTTACCTAATTATATGGGAAGGACCCCCTGCCAGATAAATCAGACATTTGGAAAGCAGAATTCTTACCGGGGAAGTTAAAAAACGACTATACTATATTTACAATATTTTGTACTATAACCACCATAATTCTTATTTCCCCACACACACACACACACACACTATAAATCAAAAGTATAATTTAAAAGAGAAACTGCCGCTTACTTTGTTGTAGTTTGTCTTGTGTGATACTGTAGGTCTTGGAATGTGTAGTTCTTGAAAATTTTGTAACCTAATCTCCAGTTATCTTAATTTCTGTTCAGAAATGGCGAAGTTTTCCAGAAAATTATCTGAACCCGATTTTGGCCAGATTACCCAAATATGTATTCGGTTCAGCGGGCTTCGGGTGACCAAGCTCATACAGTACTTTGTGGCGAGCTTAGATGCACTAATTGCACTATTGTGCTATCTGCACTGCTATTGATGACTGCTTACTCCTCTGCCTCTTCCTTCAACCCTTTTGCAATCTTGATGCTCTGCACCATACTGGGTTATGCCTCAGCTCTTGGTACCTTTCGTCCATCCCGTACCCAAAACTTGTACAGTATGTTGAAATTGGTGTCCCGTCTGTACAGAATAGTCTTGATTGTTAGTCTTCACTGCCTTGCAACATCCTCACACTCACTTGTGCCGTGTTTTCACTTAACTCTCCTGTGGGCCCTGTTTCCTTTTTCTGTACGGATATCTCAATTACACTTCCCTCTTGGTTCATACTTGCAATCTCTCCTTATGTTCCATTCTTGTCCCTGTGAAAGATGTAACTTGTAAAGTTTTGCTTTCCCTTTCAAGTCAGGCTTCTATGCCTCCTAGTGAAAGTTTGCTGGGTTTCCAGCAATATTGGTACAGTATTGCCTTAAATGAGCAAGATGATGCTGCTGCTAAGGCGGCTAGCCTCACTTGTATTTTCCTCTGGCTGTGAGCCAAGGTTACCTTCCCAGACGTCCGGCTTGTGTTTGTCTTGCTCAATCATAGTCTCTGAAGGGGTCAGGTTCCTCCTTTACAGATATGCTCTTTTTGAGTCGTTGTTGTCTCTTCTGGATAACGCATGTCTGTAAGACTTGTTGATAGCTCTAATTTGCATATTTTGGTGCCTTGCACTTTTTTCAGTCACAGTTTTCACTTAGGGTCAGTCATTCTTCCATTCCTTTGGCTTCCCGTATATGGTAAATAGGTTAGGATAAGGTGTATAATTTGCAGAGTGCTTCCCTAGCATCTGGCACGCCTACCTTTTTGTGTACTGGTCTGGTCATTTAGTACCTGATGGCCCCAGGAGATCTGCACTGTTAGTCAAGTCAAGGTGAATACTTATTGTTCCAGATGGAAGCATTTTCTTATCCCCCATCCTAGTACGAGTTAGACTCTTCTACAGGTACCATATCATGGCCTGAATACACTTTTCCTCTGCAGATTTTAAGGTTTCCCAAACTAAATCTAGATAGAGGAAGGCATTTGCTACAGGAAGCCACACTCAACTGTCCAGGAGTGGTATGCATAACCTCCCCTCATCCTTGCTAGGCCGTGTCAGTGAAGGGAAATCGAGGAAAAGTGGAAGCAGATAACACTGCTTTATCAACATCTGTTTTAAGAAATTAAAACAAATTGCACACAATATATTTTCTGTATAATAGCAAGCCGACTTGATTTCGTGGATTCATGAAACAAACAAATATATTTTTAAATTATATTTCGGTAACAATTTAGATATTTGGAATGTAAAGCTGTGCTGAATACAAATTAGTTTTTACTCGTAAGCAGGTATACTGTATATAATGTTTTGAAGCTATCTTGGATGGTGTTGCATAGACTTTTTGGGTCCTTGGTACATAACATTTCAGATTTAATATTCTAAAGTACACTAACAGGAAATGTGAAAAACCCAGATGTGTATAGGGAAGCACACAGAGTAACACACCCAAGTTTTTACAATTCAAACTAGTATACAATGTTAAAAAAACATTGCACTAGATGCATAAATTGTAATGGATGCCACGCCGCCTAAAAATACAAGGCATTAACAAATAATTTCATAACAAAACTTTATATACAAATAACTTGTATAATTGCACAAATAGAGTAAATATTCCATTGATTTCTTGCATTATTAGGGAAGCACATTACTGTCCTTTTCTTTCATTGCTGGAAATATGACTGCACTTTTTATTCTGGTAAGTAATTATCAAAATAAGGCACCAAGCCAGGAAGGTTAATTCTGGTGAAAAATGACAAGAAATGCAATTACTGCAGTGCTAAGTATCCTTTATGTTTAGAAATAACATCCATGAATATTAAAAATGCCAGTGGGTTGCTACTTACCACTTACTACTAGTGGGTTACACTTACTACTAAAAAAGTGATACCATTTGTCATTTTTATTTTGCTCTTAAAGATCAATACTAGTATACTGTACAGTGAATAAAGCATTTTTAACTTTTTGTTGATCTAGGAAGCACTTTCATTGGTTTACCGTCTTCTTGTTTAGTCAAAATATGGTATAAAAATATAGTAATCTGTTACTCTGAAGCTAGGTAATTACATACAGGACTCATCACCTTAACTAGACCATCATTGCACACTTTCATCCTGTATGTTGCACTGAAAATATTTGCCAATACAATATGAATATTTACTATACTGTATTATTTAAGCAGCAAGCATCAGCACTTGCACAATAAAGAACAAAAGCTAATTGCCAAAATATTTTAAGCACTTAAAAACCAGACTGTCGCAACTTTAAAAACTAAATACAACTATTAAAAACTAAACCCTGGAAACATTTGCAGTAACAAAAAACAATCTAAAACATTAACAAAATTCCTCGTCCCATTATGTGACAAAGACTTAAGCCACAACCAAGTCTGTCTTGTTATCCTTGGTGATGAGCTGCACAAGACTGCCAGATGCTGGTCGGTCACTCCCAGTTGTCCACTTGTGGAGGAGCCTGTTTGCAAAAGTATTATTAATTTTAGTAATAAAATTTATTAACTCTTTTAAAGAGTGGGTTATTGTCATATGTTGATCGCTGGATTAAGGTGACCATCACAAAGAAAAGGCACAGCAAATATGACTGTCGATTTTCAGTTTCATGCACATGAGGAGGAAGCTGGGTGAAGGAGCTACAGAGATCATGGAGATGCAATTTTGCCAATTCGTCATATAGGGGTGAGAGGGTTGTGATGTTAAAGTCAAATGAACAAATCTACAAGGGCCGTCAAACAAACCACGTGAATTCGTGGTTCGAATCCACAAGGGATTCGAACCTACGTCTGGGATGATCTCGGACGTAGGTTCGAATCCTCATCACGGCCCTTATGGATTTGTTCATTGATGCATCACGTTATTGTGATTTCTGTGTGTAATAAAGTTAAATGGTTCATACATATTCGCTTTAGTTTTCACAATGTGTGGAATAATTCAATTCATATACAGTACACAAAAATTACAAATGGTGATTGACCCCTGGGCTGCTCGTGATTATAGCCTGCAATACGCCCAGGTGCAAGAAATAAAAAATCCTCTTAGAAGTGTTTATTTGTGTTCCCTGACCACGTAAAAAGTAAAAAAAAAAAAATCGTAGGCGACATTTTGGCTGCAATAGTGTGAGGAAGACTGGAAAAATTGAGGCGTTAACAGAACAATTGTCAGAGGCAGTCAGCTCCTCCCGAACTGTCAGGTGGGAGTTGCCACAAAGATATCCTAACCTAATTATTTCATCAATGTCTCTGATTTGTTCTTTGTTTTTTTGCAGTAATATTTAATAGTGTGTAGTGCGATATATTTATATAATAAAATGTGTGAATCATCGCTATACTCAAAATTATGGTGTGCTTATTAGTGACTCAATTATTATGTTCATATAACAATAAACAAATAGTTTTGCTGTTATTATGCTATATACACAGGTTATGTATAAGTATCTGCATGTTTTGTTCACCATAACAAACCACTAAGTTGGTATGGCGAGCTAAAACAACGAGGAGTGGCTGCCACACACCAGCCAGCCAATGCCACCGTCTTTCCTCCTTCAACAGCTCACTCACCACCATTCCTATTCCACCAAACAGTTTTTGCTTTTATTCACTATATACAGATGTTATATATAAGTATCTACGGGTACATGTTTTGTTCACCATAACTGTACAACTAAGCTGGTATGGCGAGTGCAGACAGTAACAGAGGTCGCACCACAGTCAGCTGAAGCTGCCTCCCTCCCTCGCGCTTTCAAGGCCAAATGCACTAACATTCCTCCAACATACTGTTTGTGGTGTTATTACACTGTATACTCACATTATATGCAAGTATCTACATGTTTTATTCACCAGAACTGTTCAACTAAGCTGATATGGTGCCCAAAAAGCATAGTGGCCACCATACACTTCATGACAAGTTATGCAGATGCCACCACCTCCTTTACTAAAATGGATCCTCCCAACATACAGCGTACTCCTTTTGCTGTTATTACACTATATACTCATGTTATATATAAGTATTTACAACTGTGTTCACCATAGCCAACCACTAAGCTGATATGGTGATTCTAGACAATAACAGGTGGTCACACAGTGTTAGCAGACGATGCTACCTCCCTCCCTCCCTCAGTATTACTCATCCCACCATACTATGCACAGTGCTAATTATCACAACAATCCTGCTATTATCAGAATCCTGGTCATTTTTATCAGTCAGGGGGGAATTTTTCTTCTGTAATACTATCATCACTAAATAATACCAGTTACATATATATTTTGAAAGTTTTGGGCAATGCTGTGGTCACGAGCTAAACAGCAGTGCTGTTAGTTCATGCTGTGTACATCAGCCTTGGTTGCTCACTCAGTACTGAGGCTCTCACACCTGGTTATATTGCCCACAATTAAAAAAAAAAAACATCTATTTATAAGAACCCTCAGGAAGACGATGTGAACCCCGTGTAGCCACGGGACTTTTAAATCTTACATAATACTCCCAACTAATCATAGCTGTGGTGTGTACTTCCGCAACAGTTACTCACCCGAGCTATAGATGTATTGGGCAGTTTAAGTCTTAAGTACTATATACAGGCCTATAATGTAATCTGGACACATATATAGTGAATAAATTTGTTTCTGGCACAGCTCAAATGAAGTGTCTAGCATGGCACAGCTCAAATGAAGTGTCTAACAACCCACACCTTTGCTTTTCTTTGCTATTCTACAGGATAAGAAGTGAAAGTGTATTTAAAATAACAAAACTGTAGTAATACTACTCTTCTGAAGGAAAGGCAGCATAAAGATTTTTACCAGAAAAATGACAGAAGACAATGCCACCAGCAGATTGCAACCCATCCACAAAATGAGCACTAGCATGTGAATAGCAGTAAAAATATTTTAGGAAAAGGCTTTTCAGAACAGTAGGGAAAGTATAAGCCTACACAATATAGATCAGGGCTTTATAAAATTTAAGAAGCAGAATTCTCCATGGGGGTAAGGTAGGCACAATATGAGGGGAACACTTTCTAGATGTAAACAAACCTGCAAGGTGGCAATCCTTTAGGAAAAGGCCGTAAAGTAAACAAGGTTTTCAATTGGGGTGATGGTACAAGCATGAATGGAAGCTTTGTAGGGTATTGAAAATAATACTGATCACTGTGGTCTTATAGCAACAAAACACCACTTTCTACATATAAGCTCTGGATTGGGGAAGAACAAAAGGCTCGAGACATGATCTGTAGTCAAGTTTCGATGACAGCAACAAAGGAGCATATAAATGGGAGTGTTAATCTATTCACCCCCCAGGAGGTGTGTGATGAGACTTTAATATGGTAAGGCCTTTGAGCATAAAGTTCACAGGCAATAGACATGTGATGTCCAAGGCAGAATGGTATCGAAGATTAAGAAACAGTTTCACATGATCTTCATAATTATTGACTTCTGTAAGTGGAGTGCAATCAGTGGATATCTTTCTTAGCAAGTCACAGCACAAGTTCTCGTAGTAGAGAACTTAAGTTAGTTAACTCAAAGAGACAGTTAACCCCAGCAGAGTATCACAATCAGTATTTTCTACAACATTTATCAATGTAAAATAATCACGGTTATTTATTTCAGTCAAATCAAGTGACACTGTAGGCACAAGCTGCACAGCAGTGTTATGAGGTGCTGCAGCAAGTGCTACCCATGGTCACCCTCTCAATAACAAAGCCCTCATACCAGGAAGGGTGACCACTTTTTTTTTTTTCCCAAGATGGCACCTGTTTACTGGAGGCCTGAAGAAGAAAACGTGAGCCCCATGTACGCAGGGGAATTTTAAATATTCTGCGGTACTCTAAATTATCTTTGACTTGCACAGTAGGACAAGATATGGCCCATTTAACATTTGGTAAAGGTAAAGGGCAACCAGTGCTTGAAATACTGCCTTGGGGGATGCCGTCATATAGGTAATGAAGCAACCTGTCCTCTTAAAAAGAACGTCGCTTTTGGCCGTTTGCCCGTATGGCCGAATATGGACGTAATTTGAAAATAAAAAAAAATTGAAAATAAATTTGGGATTTTTTTTTTCAACAACAGTAAGTTAAGGGTCCTCTGATAGGTTAGGTGGGCAGGAAATTCTCATAAAGTTTCAAAACAGTATGAAAAACGTTATTAGAAAGAATCCTTTTCTAAGCTTCCCGAGTAAGTCGGACGACTCAAACAGAAAACGGAACAGTACGTCACTTTTGTGAGTGGATTTCATTTCAAATTACGTCCAAATTTGGCCATAGTGCACATACGAGCGAAAAGTGACGTTATTTTTAAGAGGACGGGTTGAATGAAGTGGCAGAGAAAGCAGTCCCTAGATGGATGCAATAATATAAATGAGAGTAGTGTATGTTAAGATTATGGAAAGCTTCAAAAGACAGTATGACAAAGATTATAAGACGGGACACCACGAGCACAGGTCTTGTCTTAACTACACTTAGTTAAGCACACAAACACACACACACATTTAATAAACACAATTTAGATATACCATGAATGCACCTAAATATTTACACCGAAACAGAGATGGAATACTAGAAAAGACTCTCTGGCTCTCTCTTAAAAATATTAACAGAGGGTCAGAGAGTAAATTAAAAAAATTAAAAAAAAAATGGAATTAATATAGGAAGAGACCTAACCCAGAAACATTCCAGCAACACATAAGCAAGTAACTACACAGCAATAAGAGGCAGAAAGAAACTTAAAAAAAAGGGGATAGCAAAAAATTTAAAACGGAACTCAAACTATGCTATAAACTCTAAAGCAAATTACATGTCAAATATAAAATCCAAAGAATATAATGGGAAACAAATTCACAAAGAATGGAAAGTAAATGTGAAAATCCTAAACCAACAATTCCAAAGTGTATTCTTGCAAAATGAAGTTTCCAGCAAAACCCCATTATGCAAAAATACTAATGATATATATTGTATGAGAATTGCATAGGAAATAATAGTCACTAGTAGGGGCAATACCCAAAATACTGTACTAATAAAAATTACATAGGCGATCAGATATAAATTGAAGTTCAAAGTTTCTGAACACCCTGGTGTCAGTATTCACAGTGAGTCATCACCCATTTTTAAGGAAATTTACCTAGTAATGTATACCGAAGCGCTTTGCGTAATAGTGGCTTTAGGCATTGTATGTACTAGCTCTATAAATCCCTCAATGTTTGCATCTCACCTTGTATGTTTGTACTTTACCTGAATAAACATTTGAATTTGAATTTGAATATTGTAACAATGTGAATTATGATCTGTACCATGTCCTCCTTCACTTCAATACTATCATATATTAAGTATAGTTACTTGTGGTTTGGTCCCCTGGAGGGTCCATCACGAACATCTGAGCTGAATGTACTAGCATTAGGTACAGTACCACTTGTTTTGTACATTTCTTGCAAAACCGTTGAGCATCAACCTCTTGATATTATTGAACATGGATGTCTGTAGTTGTTTAGTAGAGCTCTCGTATTGTTTGGCAACTACTGCCTCACCCCTATATTATCAACAGCTCATTGCCCGGGGAACCATTTAGTATCGGGGTCTGATATTAGAATTCAAGGTAACGTATGCATTTGGCACGAGTTGGAAAATCGAATGTTATGACACTGAGAACACCTTTATACTGGGTGTACTGAAAAGATCAAAACTAAATTCTAAATTCTGAGCAGTCTCCGTGGTGTAGTGGTAAGACACTCGCCTGGCGTTCCGCGAGCGCTATGTCATGGGTTCGTATCCTGGCCGGGGAGGATTTACTGGGCGCAATTCCTTAACTGTAGCCTCTGTTTAACGCAACAGTAAAATGTGTACTTGGATGAAAAAACGATATTTCGCGGCAGGGGATCGTATTCCAGGGACCATAGGATTAAGGACTTGCCCGAAACGCTACGCGTACTAGTGGCTGTACAAGAATGTAACAACTCTTGTATATATCTCAAAAAAAAAAAAAAAAAAAAAAAAAAAAAATTGGTTCTGGCATCAGGGTATTTATATTGAAAATTAGTATAGATAAGCAACCCGCCAACAATTGAATAGAAAGGTTCTAAAGCTGACACCAAGGGGACCACATGGTCTAATCAAAATAATCTTCCATGCACTGCCATATATGTTATCTTACATTAAAATAAATCCTTAACTTAAAGAATGCTACCACGATTAATGAATTATAAATTATAACACATCAGAAAGCATTCACTTACTCGGCAACAAACTCAAGTGAGGTCCAAGTGGAGAAGTCTGCACTGGACATCCACTTCCTATTCATAGGTGTATCCAAGGTGACTGGAAGCAAGGCAACTGCTGTGGCCCCCTGTGGTAGTCCAGACTTTTCCTCACCAAGACTCTTTGTTAGCTGATGCACAGCAGCCTTGGCCATACCATATCCAATCATGCCTGAAACACATACACTATTAGCAAGAGACAGGCAAGTGTTATTAATTACTACATGGTTATGATTCAAATGAACAACATGAAGTATCCTTGGTCTCTGCATGTCTCGCATATTAAAATACAAACAAAAAGTTTCCTTTGTGTTAATAACCCAACAACAATACAACCTTAGTTTTATACTTAATATAAAAGTGAATACAATTCACCCAAATATTCAGTACTAAAGTATGTACAAGTTATTACTTACCTTTTCTGATGACTCTTGTTGGCGTATGGAAGACAGAGAGGAGGGAGGAGGAGGAGAGGTGATACTGTTTGCAAGGGGAGTCCCCTTCCATTATAACATCGGGCAGTGATGACTTCTCTGGGGTACACACTCTGGCACATTTTGCCTGTATACCACTATGACCTGCTTGTGGCTCACTGCTTGTTTTTCTCACTAAAAACCTGTCTAGCGACACTTGTTTTTTCCTTCCTTGTAACACTTGTCTGAAGTGAGACATCACATTGTTATTAAAAAGGTTAACACAATGGTCTGCTACAGCTTGATTTGGGAGACACTTTTCAGCAAAACTTTGCACTTCTTCAAATAATGCACAGATTTTCTTAATAAATGAGGAAGGGACATCCTCTACTCTACATCAACAACCCTTATACCATTTTCATGTTTACGAATGATCTCGTTTTAAAAATGGTCATTCTCACATGTGATTTTTTTGGCTCGAACCTTACCACTGGCTTTCTTGGGACCCATGGCGAGATATATAATAACTTACGTTCAAATACCCAAAAATCTGAACAAAAAAGTAAATCTTTACAAATAATTCAGATGCGATTGTCACTAGGTGAGAGGCACTGGTAAACTGTGTGGCGATTGCTGTGCCACCATGCACTAGGTCAGCCATACGCGTATCAACAACCTTCGTTTTCCGAGGCAAAGCTCGTAACCTGATTTGGATTTTACGAAAAAATTGGGCTCGTAACCCGAAAAGTTCGTAAATAGGGGCATTCATAAGCCAAGGTGTTACTATTATATTTATATTATATTTCCACACCTAAGTCTCAGGAGATGTACCAGCTGGTTGAACTGTACATGTAATTACCTAAGTGTAGTTACAGGATGAGAGCTATGCTCGTGGTGTCCCGTCTTCCCAGCCCTCTTTGTCATATAACGCTTTGAAACTACTGACGGTCTTGGCCTCCACCACCTTCTCATCTAACTTGCTCCAACCGTTTACCACTCTGTTTGCGAAAGTGAATTTTCTTATATTTCTTCGGCATCTGTGTTTAGCTAGTTTACATCTATGACCTCTTGTTCTTAAAGTTCCAGGTCTCAGGAAATCTTCCCTATTGATTTTATCAATTCCTGTTACTATTTTGTATGTAGTGATCATATCACCTCTTTTTCTTCTGTCTTCTAGTTTTGGCATATTTAATGCCTCTAACCTCTCCTCGTAGCTCTTGCCCTTCAGTTCTGGGAGCCACTTAGTAGCATCTCTTTGCACCTTTTCCAGTTTGTTGATGTGCTTCTTAAGATATGGGCACTACACAACCGCTGCATATGTGTGAATATACGGATGATGATTAAAGCCCCAGTCATGTTTTGTAATTTAATCATCATATACTCTAGTTACTTTAAAGTTATAATAAATTCTATGTCAAATTCAACTACTGTTACTCAACTACTCTTCCCAATATTCACACTGGACCCATCCAGTCACCATCCATAGTTCTTCCAAACATCCTATACCCCTAACTCAAAGTTATCACCACTACACACCCGGTTAGTCTTCCATACTATACTCACACACTCCAGAATAACCTTTCAAATATTTTTAAAATGTGTTCCCTGATCATGGTAAAAAAATAAAAAATATAAATAACAATAATAATAATAATAATAATAATAATAATTATGTAGCTTATTTTGGCTATGGTAGGGTGGAAATATTGTAATGTCACTGATTCACGATCCTGGTCACTACATCCTATCAAGTTTATCCTTACCTGGCGTTCCATTGATTGCAGGTTGTGCACCAGGGAGAGACACCAATCCCCCTTCTTTGAGAAAGCGTGAAGCAGCCTGGGCTGTGATGGTAGATGACCACACACTCTGGGACCACATTAATTCGCAGTTCTTCAGAAAATCTTAAAAAAAAATTATACATAATATGAAAAGCAGCATATTCATAATTAAGTACTAATTCACAATTTTAAGGAAAATGGCCCATTGCAATACTGTATAGTAAATTAACTAACACAAAATAATAAACAAAAAACCAGCGTTGAATGTAATGAAACGCTATTTTCTGGGCGAGACCCGGAGGCTCCCCGGAGCTTTACCGGCTGATATGCTAATGTCAGACTTTGGCATCAGTCATGTGTATGGAGTTCTAGGGCCTACCAGGGACCACGGCCAGAACCTGGCCCCCTCAGAGAGGCAAGGGGAGCAATGGCCTATAGAAACCCCCGTGTGGTTGGAAGCATTCTATGTCTGCCATCGACCGGGTCAAGCATCCAGAAAGGTAAGCATTCCAAAACAAACCCCTATTCTGGTGAAAATTGCTACCTAAAGCCGAACTAGTGGATAGAACTCTTCAACAGAAAACAAGGAAACTAGTATGACGACATACGTCACTGCGCCGCTGTCTGCGCAGCTCCCCCCTCCCCGGGAGGGGGAAGGGGGAGCCCCAGACCTCCCACGCCGGCTATCCACCCATCAGTTCTGAGGCTGGATGTCAAAACACGAGAAAAACCGCTGACCGGAGGGAGGGAGGGTTGCCGGGGAGCCTCCGGGTCTCACCCAGAAAATGGCGTTTCATTATATTCAACGCTGGTTTTCTGGGGGGAGCCCCGTTGGCTCCCCGGAGCTAACTACCCACAGAGGAAGGTCAAAGGGACAGAACCGGGAGGCGGACACTGTTACGTACCCTTATAAGATACGTAAGTAAATATATTAATATGTACATTTATAATTGTGTATAAATTACAAGCATGTATATTGTTATACTTATATGTTCTATGAAAATGCACATTCATGTTACAGTGTTGGCGTTAGGCCCAACGTATCGTGGGAATGATTGTTTTATTTCTTTGTGTGATCAGTTTTCCCACGGGAACTAATGA
This sequence comes from Procambarus clarkii, assembly GCF_040958095.1. NCBI lineage: Eukaryota > Metazoa > Arthropoda > Malacostraca > Decapoda > Cambaridae > Procambarus > Procambarus clarkii. The sequence continues at coordinate 45,696,008 of NC_091169.1, read as the reverse complement.
TTTATATGTGATCATAAGTGGGTAACAGAGGTGAATAATAATTGAGTGAACTGTATCTGGCAAATTGTCGTGGGATCGTCCGTTGCTGGGGTGCATGCCATTATTCTCTTCTGTATGCATATTTTAATTACTATGTAAAGAAACACTTACTTTATTTGTGTATATCAATATGTATTAATTATTCATTAAGTTAGTTTAAGATTACTCTTGTCACAATGTATTGCTCCATTGTTGAAATAATAAATATTGTAACTTTGGCAATTTATTCGCGGGGCAAGGCGAATAATGTTTTGACTCTCGCGTTTTTTTATTCAGTAGCTGAACGGGAACCAGGGAGATAACATCTAGTTGGAGTTAAGTTATATATTTTGTTCTGTCATAGCCATACATATAATATTTTAATTTAATGTCTGGAAGTTACAGTGATATTTTTAATGTGATATATTGTGACCATATAATCATCTGTTTGCTATTGAGATTTATTTAATATATATATGATAAGATTGTTTTATCTATTCTTCAGTCCTAAAGAAGATTTATTATTGTGCTCATTACTTATCAAGGGGTTATACTGGTGATTCGCTATTGAGAACAGCAGTTGTGTCGTATCCCTAGACGTAATTAAAGTTTGGCTGCTGTAGAGTCACGAGCCTTAACGTACGATAGGTAACAAAGAGTTATGGGGGCCTGTCCGGGATATATCGTTCCCACTTTAACTTAACTATGCTAATCTAACCTTGCCTTCCTAGGTACCAGTGTGTCAAGTGTCTGTGTTTCTTAAGAACTATTCCATGTGCCAAGCAAGCCTTCCTGTGTGTCAAGTAACAACGTTTCACGATTTTGAGGTAAGTCATCCTATATATTTTGTTTGTGCAGTGAGGCCAAGCGAATTTTCAGTGTGGTGACAATTTTACAGTGAAGTGTAGTGCAGTGCCATTGTTTTAATTATTTTTGTGAATCAAGTGCCAAGTGTTAGTAACGATGGAGGAGAAAGTTGCAGCGTTGTTGGCTCACCCAGACTTTGAAGGGATTCAGAACCTTAAAAAGACTGAGTTAATACAAATGGCAAATCAGTTGGATTTGACCGCCAGCAATAGAATGGTTAAAGCCCAAATATTGAAAGTCATTGTGACGCATTTTGTTGAGAATGGGGAGTTAGAAGAAATTCTAGAGGAGTTAAGAGAGGAGTCGAGTGATCAGATGACGTTAAAGCGTCTTGAGTTAGAAGCACAAATAGCCAATGCTAAGCTTGAAGCTCAAAGGGAACAGAAAATATTAGAGGCTGAAGCTCGTCAAAGAGAGATTGAAGCTCAACAGCAACAGCAAATATTAGAAGCTGAAGCTCAGCAAAGGGAGCTTGAGACTAGGCGTTTAGAAATTGCGGCACAGTTGCAAATAGAAGCCACAAAGAAGCAACAATTAGAGATTCAACAACAAATGGCTAACACTAACTTCAGGCTTGAATCACAGCGTATGGCAGCTGGGCATGGAAATACTAGTAATGTTTCAACAAATAGTGATAATAATCCCATCAGGATGAATAAGTATATAGAGTTGCCCAAGTTCAATGAGGAGGATCCTGAGGTTTTCTTTGCACATTTTTATAAAATTGCCATCAGTATGAACTGGCCAAGGGATCAGTGGGTAGCCATTATGCAGTCTCAATTTAAGGGGCGTAGTCAGGAGGTTTTCACATCCCTACCCGACGCTCATAGTTTTGATTATGATTTTGTAAAGAAAAGCATCCTAAATGCGTACCAGCTAAATCCAGAGGCACACAGGCAAAAGTTCAGGAACCTAAGGAGAATCAGGGATCAGACAATAGCAGATTTTACTCGTCAGAAGACGAATTTTTGCAACAGATGGTTAAAGTCACTTGCAGTCACTGATTTTGATGCTCTAAAGAATCTTCTTATAATGGAAGAAGTATTGTCATGTCTCCCAGACCAGTTGTCTACTTTTATGGCAGAACAAAAGAATGTAACAGATATTGATGAGCTGTCAAAGCTCGCGGATGAGCGTGAGTTGCTGACTAAGGCCCCGTTTACGGCCACTTCACCTAAGTCTAGTCGTAGAGTAAATTTCAATGCTCACCGAACTCCTTATCAGTATAAGTCTCCTCCTGGTGCGACAGTTACTCCCGTGAACTCTTCTCTTACTAACCCTAAGATGGTTACTCCATTGCCAGGATCATCTAAGCCTAGTAATGCTAATTCTAAACCGGCAGTTGGTTCTACCAGTGTGTCCACTGTCAAACATTGTACCCATTGTAAGAGAAGGGGGCATGTGATTTCTTCATGTTTTAGTTTGCATCCTGAACTACGACCAACTGGTCTTATTATGAGTAAAGGAGTGCAACCTATTAATTCTTCATGTATTACAGTCAGTCCCAATTGGATGGCTGAATTCAAACCCTATATTTCCACAGGTACCTTATTATGTAATAATGGTAGACATAAGACTGTTCAATTACTCCGTGATACTGGAGCTTCACAGTCTCTTATTACCCAGAAGGTACTTGATGATGTTGACACCCGAGATCTGGGTGAAGTTGTGCTTCTCCAAGGTATTGCCGGAAGTGTGCAACCAGTGTCCTTATTGCAAGTTAACCTTGATTCTAAATATACTTCAGGATGGTGTAATGTTGGTGTAAGTAAACAACTGCCCATTCCTGGGGTAGACATTATTCTAGGTAATGATTTTGGCAACCAAATGGTTGTAGGGCCCAAGTGTCCCATCATGTTAACTAAACCCCATACTGTATTAGCTCAACCAGAAGCAGATGATGATATTATTTACCCTGCTTGTGTTGTTACTAGATCAATGGGAAAAACAGGTGAGAGTAATCCTGTCTTCACTGAGGTTGCTGTTCCCAAGACCAGGACCCCTTCAGTAAAGGAGTGGGAGGTGGATCTTGAGGATTCTTTTATGACTCGACTGGATGATGAAAGTGAGGCCGTAGTAGAAGCCCCGCCGAACCTAAATCACAAGGAAAGTGAAGGTGAGGAGGCTGAACTATCTGTACCTTGCCCGCTTGTCTCCAGTGCGCCAGTTGTCGAGAGTGAGGCCGAAGTAGCTATGACTCCATTTTATTCTGATCAATCGGGAAAAGAGATCAAGCTACTAGGTTCTTGCCCGCTCGCTGCTGAGTCTGAGTCATTGCCCTTAAGTGTTGTACAGACTACTGATCCTAGTTTAAGTAAGTGTATTTCTGAGGCTCCTGATAATATTGATGCATTGGAGGAAGGGACGGGTTTCTTCTTCAAGGATCGACTTCTGATGAGAAGGTGGAGACCCAAGGGAACTCCCTCTTCAGAGGATTGTGAGATTAGAACCCAACTCGTTGTCCCCAATGATTATCGTAGGCAGGTCCTGCAGGCTGCACATGATGACCCCATGGGAGGTCATCAAGGTATCACGAATATGTACCATAAGATAAGTAAATATTTTTTCTGGCCAAAGTTAAAGAAAGACGTGGTCAGATATTGTCATAACTGTATACCCTGTCAAATTGTTGGTAAACCAAATCAATCTGTACCTAGAGCACCATTGCAAGCTATTGTAGTTCCTGATGAACCATTTACTCATGTTGTAATTGATTGTGTGGGTCCTTTACCTAAGACTAAATCGGGTAACATGTTTTTGTTCACTCTCATGTGTATGACTACTAGATTTCCTGAAGCTTATGCTCTACGGAATACCAAGGCTCATAATCTCATCAAGTGTCTTGAAAGATTCTTTTCGTTGTTTGGAATGCCTAGAGTTATTCAGAGTGATAATGGGGGAAATTTTGTTTCTAAAGTTTTCAGAACTTTTTGCGAATCCCGAGGGATTCGGCACAAATTATCCAGTCCATATCATCCCCAAAGCCAAGGTGGACTTGAACGTTTCCACCAGACTTTGAAACAAATGCTGAAGACAACCGGAGAAACTCATCCACGTAATTGGGATGAGAATCTCCCCTTTGTGTTGTTTGCTGCTAGAGAAGGGCTACAAGAGTCATTGGGCTGTTCACCCTTTGAACTAGTGTTTGGTCACCAAGTAAGAGGTCCTCTTAAAATGCTACAAGAAAAGTTGTTGGGAGATGTCTCTGTTCATCAGAGTGGATTGTACTTGAGTGAGGTCAAGGCAAAGTTGTGTCGGGCTCGTGAGTTGGCGAAAGAACATCTGGGAAGGACTCAACAAGCCATGAAAGTAAGATATGACAAGAAGTTCAAAGCTAAGCTAAGGTCGTTTGATGTCGGAGATTTGGTGTTGGTGTTGAAACCTCGTATGGGGACTTCCATGTCCCATAAGTTCGCAGGACCCTACCAAGTGGTAGACAAGGTGGGAGACCTAACTTATAAACTAATTAACCCTAATCTTTCAGAACCCCAAATGACTGTGCACATTAACAGATTAAAAGCTTATGTTGGACCTGGTGTAGTAGCTTGTTTTAGTCGGGAAGAGTTACCACCTGAGGATAATTGTAGTGAGAGACATGATGTTAATATCCCACTTCTCAGTTCCAGTTCCAATGGCAGGGAGATGCTATGTCATTTACAGGAGGAACAACGTGATGAGTTCCAGGTTCTGCTGGACAACCATACATCTCTGTTTGGGGAGGTTCCTACCCAGACCCACCTCATCACACACGACATTCAGCTCCTGGACAGCACCCCCATTCGACAACATCCGTACCGAGTGAATCCCGAAAAGAGGAAAATTATGCAAGCAGAAGTGGAATATCTGCTCCAGCATGATTTCATTCGGCCAAGTCAAAGTACTTGGAGCTCTCCGTGTTTGTTAGTGCCAAAACCAGATGGAACCTGGAGATTGTGCGTGGATTATAGGAAACTGAACAAGAACACTACAGTGGACGTTTTTCCTTTACCCTTGTTGGAAGAATGTATAGAGTCCATAGGTCATGCCGAATATGTAAGTAAGCTTGATTTGTCAAAAGGGTATTATCAAATTCCATTAACAGAGTATGCTAGAGAGGTTACTGCTTTTGTTACACCTGATGGTGCGTATGAATTTAATGTCATGCCATTCGGTTTGAGAAATGCACCTGCTACTTTTCAAAGATTCATGAATTTCTTACTCAAGGATGTGCCAGATTGTAGGGCCTACCTTGATGACATTGTTTTGTACAGTAAGAATTGGGCCGATCATCTCTTAGGCCTTAAGAACTTGTTTACAGTGTTGAAAAACGCAAAGTTAACCATAAACATGAATAAGTGTAGTTGGGCAAAAGGTACGATAACTTATCTTGGACACGAGGTAGGACAAGGTAAGATTATCCCCTTACAAGATAAGATTCAAGCCATTGTGGACTACCCAGTGTTAACCAATAAGAAAGGAGTCCAACGGTTTATTGGTATGTGTGCATACTATAGGCGTTATTGTAGAAATTTTTCAACAGTAGCTGCTCCTTTGACAAACTTGTTACGCAAGCAAGTAAAGTTTCAGTGGACACAAGATTGTCAGAATGCTTTTCAGAACCTAAAGGGCATATTGTCCACCTCACCTATTCTTGCTAGTCCCCAATTTGATAAACCATTTATATTACACATTGATGCGTCAGATGTTGGAATAGGTGCTGTGCTTATTCAAGTTGGTTTAGACCAGATTGAGCATCCTGTGTATTATTATTCTAGAAAATTTAATGCAGCTCAGAGAAATTATTCCGTGGTAGAAAAGGAGGCGTTGGGTCTTATATTGTCAATCAAGAAGTTTGAGATTTACTTATCAGGAAATAAAGTGTTAGTATTTACAGACCACAACCCCCTTATCTTTATAAATATGATGAAAGTCAAGAACCAACAAATTCTGCGCTGGTCATTGTTTTTGCAGGAATTTAATGTAGAAATCAAACATATTCCAGGCAGGCAAAATGTTATTGCTGATGCTTTGTCAAGAAGTTTTGATGTACCATAAATGAAATGTTTCTTTTTACTTAACATTTTTACTTCTGAAAAAATGCCATTGATCTTCAATCCATTGCATTTTTTTTCTTGGAGGTGGAAGTGTTACGTACCCTTATAAGATACGTAAGTAAATATATTAATATGTACATTTATAATTGTGTATAAATTACAAGCATGTATATTGTTATACTTATATGTTCTATGAAAATGCACATTCATGTTACAGTGTTGGCGTTAGGCCCAACGTATCGTGGGAATGATTGTTTTATTTCTTTGTGTGATCAGTTTTCCCACGGGAACTAATGATTTATATGTGATCATAAGTGGGTAACAGAGGTGAATAATAATTGAGTGAACTGTATCTGGCAAATTGTCGTGGGATCGTCTGTTGCTGGGGTGCATGCCATTATTCTCTTCTGTATGCATATTTTAATTACTATGTAAAGAAACACTTACTTTATTTGTGTATATCAATATGTATTAATTATTCATTAAGTTAGTTTAAGATTACTCTTGTCACAATGTATTGCTCCATTGTTGAAATAATAAATATTGTAACTTTGGCAATTTATTCGCGGGGCAAGGCAATCTGTTTTGACTCTCGCGTTTTGTTATTCAGTAGCTGAACGGGAACCAGGGAGATAACATCTAGTTGGAGTTAAGTTATATATTTTGTTCTGTCATAGCCATACATATAATATTTTAATTTAATGTCTGGAAGTTACAGTGATATTTTTAATGTGATATATTGTGACCATATAATCATCTGTTTGCTATTGAGATTTATTTAATATATATATGATAAGATTGTTTTATCTATTCTTCAGTCCTAAAGAAGATTTATTATTGTGCTCATTACTTATCAAGGGGTTATACTGGTGATTCGCTATTGAGAACAGCAGTTGTGTCGTATCCCTAGACGTAATTAAAGTTTGGCTGCTGTAGAGTCACGAGCCTTAACGTACGATAGGTAACAGACACCACGCACCCCCCAAGGAGGCGAGACAACCGGCAGCAAACGCCAACCCAAGGCGCCACAGCCCCGAAAAGTCCCAGGAACAACACAACACGAGAAGAACGAGCAGCAAGGCCCCTGCACGAACACCAAAAATCCATGCCCGAAAGACCGCAAGGCCACGACGCCCAGACAGCAGCGAGAGCAGCGAAGCCACGAACGCCACAGGCATGAGGGAATAACACAGGCAGCTTAGCCGCAAGAACACGGCTGACCACCCGGGACACTATCACCCGTGAACCGGGAAGAACAGTAAGTAAGCACCCACACACACAATGGGCACACGGGACGTGGGTCTATTACTACTACGTAAGTATACGACGTAAGTATATTACTACTTAATATAGTTGCTACAAGAAGCTGGGTCCATCAACATAAAGCGGTCCAAATTCCACATGTGGTACCGAAGCAAAACCAATGCGAGCCACCGAAGAGGAAATGAGGGAAGACAACCTCTGGAAATCTGACTCTTTTGAGGCACCAAACCCAAAGGAAAGCAACCAAATGATCATACCGTTTCATAATATTAAGTTATAAGAAGTTATCATCCCTAAAGCAAAAGATCCTCTTGAGAGGGGAACCAAGGTCCTGGAAGGATTCAAGGACACCCATGGACACTCCTCGGGCTCCACCCTCAGCCCAGCCCCAGAAGTATGCCATGAAGACTCCAGGGCAGAGCCGTAGTCCTCTCTCGATAACTGGCACAGAAACGTGTCCTTCCAAGAAGAAGGCTCAGAGTGAGGAGGCAGTTTTGAAGATAATTGCCCAGAAACCCCTGGCAGGAACAGAAGGCTCAACTGCCTTCACTATTGATGTCAATGGGGGCTACCTCCAGAGAAGGTCGAGCATAACTCCTAGCTAAATACAGCCCCAACTCTGAAACCTTTGGATGTTTCAGAGCCGGAACCTTGGGAAAAGAGGAGGGTGGGGGTCATGAAATAGGGGAAGGCAGCAGAGGCACAGACTTATCCAAGTGGAGGACACCAACACCTCCAATTCTGGGTCCCAAAACACCATAGGGCCAACTCTGGGGCATCCAACCCATCACAATTCCATGAACGCCTAACCTTAGAAAACCTACCTTGCAAAGCCGCAGCTACCTGAAAAGCTTCTACATTGAAAGCTGAATCAGTCAAAGCAGAGAGAGATCCAAAAGGAACAAGCCACACAGGGTCCAACATTGACCTAACAGGCAGCATGAGTGAAGCAGAAAGAATGATCATCTGGTAGCAAAGATGATAAGCAACCTTTAAACTCCCACATGGCAAGTGCAAGCTCGACGGGCTGAACCAACCATGCCAAAGACTCAAGGGGATTACCAAGACCTGAAGGCAAATAACCAAGCAGTGCCCCCAAGCACAGAGGCCACTCGCAAAAAGACAGATGCCAAGCACAGCAAAAACAGCTAAGTTCCAATTGCCCCCCCCCCATGGTGTCTTATAAATAAACAAGACCTACGAGCCCCACAAGCCATCAGGAGGCCTGGTCAGACACTGGGCTGCAGGGACCTTGAACCCGGTAACCACCGCAAGGTAACTAGCACACCCAACAGAACACCCCCAGCTTAGGGACCCAAACATTGAAGTAAAACATTTTTTTGAATATCACCTAATAAGAGGCTATCCACCTCAGTGGTCTGACCTCTCAGGGGCAAACTCCTGAACACACCAGAAGGGATATATGTCAATGCAGGGACAGGGCTAGTGGGAATCCTGTGAAAAAAAAGTGCATGCAGCCTAAAGCACAACACGCTGGAAAGAAAACTCGCACATGAAGGCAAATACTAAAATATTGAACAGTGCCCCCACAGGAACAATTCAAGGATGGTTGGCACCTCGCTTGAAGCAAAGGGGCTTGCCACATCTGAAAGACCAGAACACTACTGTCCATGTGGACATCAGTGAAAAAACTGACCAAGGAAGATGGCTATATGTTGAAACCGGGCCGCCTGTTGTTGGTATTTGGTACTATGAGTTTTGCGCTAATTTTTAATGTTGCTTTTGTTCTGTGCGAATTGTTTGTGGAGTTGTTTAGCAGCTTGAATGCTACTGTCTTTGTGAACCTACCAGTTGTCCAAGCTTTGCCGACATTCTAGATGCTTTCCCAGTGGGGCAGTGGTTTGTCCCTTGCTTTCTGTGCCTCTGTGAGAGGGGCCACAATTTGACTTGGGTCCTTGGCAAGCCAAAGAGATACTCCCATATCTGACGTGACCCATTTACATGGAGCAATTTCAGCAAGACAGCTTCAGGGAGCCACCACGGGTTTCCCCAAAACAAGCAACAACATGGTTTGTGCTTCAAATGATGATACAAGATGTACAAACCACCATGGTATTGAATGTTGACCAAACCACACACTAAAAAGTTAAGGGACAACGACGTTTTGCGTCGTCATTCACAATCGACTTGAGAATGGTCCAGGACAGACCGAAATGTTGTCGTCTTCACTTTCTAGTGTGTGGTTTGGTCAACATATTTTAGCCACATTATTGTGACTCCTCGTCTGCACATGGTATTGAATATTTGAATAAGATTAATCGTTACTTACCCTTACTGCTAGCATTGCCACCAGCCCAACCACCAGCAACATTGATGATAGCATCTACCTTGCTTTCACCTAATGCAGCCTCCAATCCTGCAAATAGTTTATAAGACTAAAATTGCATCTTTTGAAACGAAACACTAAACCAGGTTATAATACTGAAATGGGCAATATATTGTTCCAGAGTTCAAATCTTCACTGAACTAGAGGCATTATTTTTTTTTTATTTAGCTTAAGTTAATTTTTACTATGTAACAGAATCCCAACTAGTTTCTTATTTAGTACAGTTGTATATACAAAACTTATCTAGTTTAAAAATCTAGCAATTGGAATATTTTTGCCTGCAATATTGGCTCATCATTACAGCCTTTGAAATATTGATTAAAAAGTTTAAAATACAAATCCATCTTGCATAATACCTTAATAAATTATCAGAGTTGCAAAAAACCAGCGTTGAATGTAATGAAACGCCATTTTCTGGGTGAGCCCCGGAGGCTCCCTGGAGCTTATCGGGCTAATGTATGTTATGTTAGACCGGGACATTAGCTAAGGAGTTCAGACCTACCAGGGACCAGCGCCAGAACCTGGCCCCTTCAGAGAGGTTTCAGGGAGCAATGGCCCTGGAAAACCCCATATGGTTGGGGGTTTTCCTTATCTGCCATCGACCGGGGTTAGGCACCCAGAAAGGTAGGCGTAACAAAACAAACCCCACATGGTAAGAAACTACAACAAAAACCGAACAGAGAGGTAGAAAACTCCCTACAATCCCAAGGAAACTAGCAAACAAGCAAACATCACACTTTACTGCCGCGCCGATCGTCCGCGCAGCCCTCCCCACCCCGGGAGGGGGAGGGGGAAGCCCCGGACCTACCGCGCCGGCTGCCAAGCTCCAGTTCGGAAGCTAAGCTTCAACCAACGCGAAAAAACCGCCGACCGGTGGGAGGGAGGGTTTCCAGGGAGCCTCCGGGGCTCACCCAGAAAATGGCGTTTCATTACATTCAACGCTGGTTTTCTGTGGGGAGCCCCTACGGCTCCCTGGAGCTTCATACCCAAAGGGAAGGAAAAGAAAGGGCTAACCCGGGAGGCGGCCGCCACAAACTCTGCAACGCAAAGCCAAGACAACCGGTCGCAAACCTGCGACCCAAGGCAACAAGAACGCCCAAGAACAGACGCACATATGGATGGGCGGCCAAAAACCTGTGCGACCCACAAATCCCTGCGCCCGAAATGAGCCCGAGACGTCACCAACACAGCAGCAAAAGCTGCAAACGTCTGAACAGCACGGGCGCAAAGACAGACTGCAGGCTGGAAGAAGGAATACACTGCGGACGACCTGGGAGACCCGAGCCCTGAAAACAGGGAACGAAGGAACCGGATCAACCACAGCGCATCCCCAGGCACGGTACGCCGGCAACAGCAAAAAGCACAACCGGACAACACAGGACGCACCCCCCGGCCAAACCAAACAAGTACCAATACCCCAAGAACCCCTCCGGAAAGCAGCCGTCTCGACCGTCGCCAGGACAGAGAAAGGCTGCACACCAATAAAGCTACCACCAGTACCAAAGAGGAGGAAACTGAAACCGAAGGGGCTACCACAAACTGAGGGGAAGATAAGAAGGCACCCTGAACAAGGACCAGGATGGCTCAGGCGACTCATGAGCAGGCCGGAGGGGAAACAAAACTCGAGAAAACGTAATAAACGTCATACTGTCTCCAAGACGAAGCTCGCAGGTGGGACACCGTCAACAAAGCCACCTGAACACCATAGAGATGGTGATACCTGCGTCAAAATACCAGATGCGAAGAGCCAAGGAGAAGGCCGAACCAGTCACGGAACGGACCGATTCGGCCTGCTGAAAGAGGCGAAGCCTCAGGAAAAAACGCCCCGGGTACGGACACCCATCAAGCAGCGTCTGAAAAGAAGGCCGGGCCGGCCACCATGGAACCAGAAGGACTGTTCTCGTGGGAATGGGCTGCAACCGAGCCAGAACCCGAAGCAACAGCTGGACCGGGAGAAGAGGTACAGGTACCCCCCACCTCGACCAGGCCTGCCGAAAGCCTCCACCGTGAAGTCCTCGCAGGTGGGAAGGGCACCACAAAACGGGCGACGCCTAGACCACACCGACCCGAAGAAGTCCATGGCCAGGAGTCCATAAGCCCAACAGAGCCAACAAAACGAATTGGCGACGACTGGCCAACCCACGAAGAGGAATGAACCGAGACAGCTGTCCACCAGGACGCAGGACACACCCCGGACACGAACCACACGGTTAACCAAACCCCCAGTGGTTCCGGCAAGAACCACCAGAGAACAGTCCAAACAGAGCTGAATGGTAGAGTACCTAGTGACCCAAACCCTCCGAAGCGCAAACCAGACAGCCATGAACACCTGAAATGGGCTGTGAGCCCGACGGACAGACAGACTCCATCAACCACGGCCGACCTGGTGAGCACTGGTCACAAAGCCCCAGCCGAGAGACGACCCGTCCGTGAACACATCGAGCGAAGGCACGGGGAGGTGCCAAGGCACGGAACCCCGAAAACCCCAAAGAGGAAGCTGGTGACGCAGCACCAACACCAGATCCCCAGAGGAACTCAAGGAATGCAAGAGGCGGAAGGGGAGTCTCCGTAGGAACCAACCGACGCCGTAGCCAAACCCGACTCCGCGGGCAGACAAGCACGCCGAAGTGCAAACTCCCGCACAACCGCTGAGCAACCCGGGACCCCCTCCTGAACAGCCAAAGGCGGGACCACAGCCGCAGTAACACTTCTGGAGGGAAGACAATGAGGGGCCCAAGAGCCTGAAACAAGGCCCAGGTCCGAACCCGGGACGGAAACAGATGGAAAAACCTCCAGATCACCAGGAAACCAAACCCAGCGATCTGGAAAGAACCATCCCCTGGCGAGCAGACAAGCGGACTGACTGGGAGCCCACTCCAGCCAGTCGTCGAGGTAGGCCAGACACCGAATCTCAGACGCAGACAGGGCACTAAGATCCGGTAAAGATGCAAAGAGTATACAAAGTGCCCTTTACAAAATCGGGAAGGCAATAAAAACAGCAAACCTGAAGCCCCACCACCAAAGCATTATATGACAATCATATTAAGACATATTATGACATATGACAATCATTATATGACAATATGACAATTATAATCAAAGCAGTATATGACAGAGTGCTGGGAAGATGGGGACACCACGAGAGTAGCTCTCATCCTGTAACTACACTTAGGTAATTACACATAGGTAATTACCAACCGTGCTAGCCCCAGAAAAACTGGAGAGGAACGTGCCAAGAAGTGACCTGGAGGTCCAGGGCCACCATCCATGCACCCGGCCCTAACAGAATCCGAACAGGAGACAACAGTCCTCCGAGGAGGGCAGAGGATCCAGGGCGCAGACTGAAGTAGTCCAGAAGAACTGCAGACGGGAAAAGCTCATGACTGCAAAGAGCAGACGGGAAGCCCAGAAGGATGGGGCGGATCGACCACGCCCCACGCACCCACGAAGAGGAAATGACGAAGCGCAGGGAAAGAAGCCCACCCCGCCAGCTCTGAACCCCCACCCCCCAAGGGGGAGAAGCCGTCCTCCGACGCCAGCAGAGGCTGGAAGACAACCCAAAGCGCCCACCAACAGCGGGACCAAGCGAGAGGCAACAGAGCAAGCTGCTCCCCCAGCGCCCAGTCAACAGAGAAGGGAACAGAACCCCTTCCGAAAGAAAAAGTACACTACCGAAGTCATGAGGAGAGACCACGGGAATGAAACCACACTTCGCTGGAAGATGAAGTGAGGGGAGACCTAATCACCACATTCAAGATACCCAAGGGAATCGACAGGGTTGATAAGGACAGGCTATGTAACACAAGGGGCACACGCACTAGGGGACACAGGTGGAAACTGAGTACCCAAAAGAGCCACAGATAGATTTTTTTTTTTTTTTTTTTTTTTTTTTTTTTTTAGTGTCAGAATGGGAACGGGAAAGCACTAGGAAGTAATGTGGCGACTCCTCACACAAGTAACGAGGCTGACCCCCATACAATGTCACATGTAGACATGACAGAGCCCAAGAGGCACAGGAACCTATACACCTGTTGATGGACGGTTGAGAGGCAGGACCAAGGAGCCAGAGCTCAACCCCCACAAGCACAACTAGGTGAGGACATATATTGGAAAAGCACAAGCCGCCGACTAGTGGCAGAGAGCACTATGCCGGCCAGGCAAAGAAGGCACAAAACTGCATCAAAAGGCCCACCTCGACAGCAAAACCACAAAGTCCCAGCACAACCACAACATGTGCCAAGACCCAAAAAGCTCAGTCTGCAAGCCAGGAAGACCCCGGAACCCCAAAAGGCAGAACCGGGTCACACGAGGAAACAAAGTCCCCTGAACCCACAAAAGGGGGCCCAAGAGGAAGAAACCTCCAGAACGAAACCAAGGAACTCAAAGGAACCCAGAATCGAACCAGGGGGAGCCCAAACCACAACATTTGCCGGCGGAGAACACCACTGAAAGGCAAAGCACAGCCCCCAGCAGAACGCCCTGGGAAAACGGTCCCAACAGACCGAAAACCGAGGGGCAAGGTGTGGGAGCAAGCATACCAGCCAGGGGCACTGAGCCTAAACCCATAGGCTCAGATCCAAAATCAACACCCAAACGTTCCCAGAGGAACAGGCAACGGCAAGAAAACACCAGAAAAACAAAGAAACGACAACAGGAGAACAAAAACCCTGAATTTTTTTTTTTTAAACTCACCAGAGACGCTCGCTCGCACACCCAGACGCATGTAAACAAACCGCAACACCGCCCTGGTGGCCACGCCGTGAAACCGGCAGACGAAAATGGCCGCCAGCAGGGGCTGTGACCGACGCTAAATACACAAAAACACGCCAGCAAATGTGGGAAGCTAGCAGACTGGAAGGGCGAAAAACGCCGCCCAATAGCAGAAAAACCCCGGAAGGGGCAAAACCGCCCCAGAACTGCTAGCAGGCAACCCCCACAGCCCCGGGAACCAACAACAGAGGCCCCGGGGCAGAGCCGTCCTCCAAGCCCTCCGCCCTTAAAGAAAAGTAAGAGTCCATGGGAAAGGTAACAAGAAAGGGCCGCTGGTAAGACCCAGAAGCCTTGGCAGGAGGCACAGGCTCAAACCTCCGTCCCCAACCCGAACGGGGCAGCCCCCGAAAACCGCCCGAGTCTCTGCTGCAACTAAACCCCGCCCCGACCCCGAAACCCGCAGACGGTCCGGAGCCGGGAACATGGAGAGAAAGGGGCGAGCAGCACCTAACCAAACGGGGCGGCCATGGGGCATTCGAGTGGGAAACCAACCTAGCATGTGGCAGCAACCTACCCTAGCTGCCAACATGGATGCCGCCTGTACTCTGAACAGTAATAACATCAGGAGAGTACTGGAGAACAAGCAGAGAATCACTCGCAAGACTCCGGGTCAAGGTGTCAGTGACCCAACAGGCAGCACGACGGAGGTAAAAATGGCGACTGTCACCCGGAGACAAGGGAACAGCAACCAACGATCCCGTACAAGACGGGTTGGAACCCGGAAGACACATTCAATGGTCCCCCGAGCCCAGACAGGGGTTTCCAGGGCCCGTAGGGTAACAACTACGGGAAGCCCGGGCAAGGTGTTGCTAACCGGTTAAGAAACCCAAACATAACAAGAGGGTAGATTATAGCACTGAAAACCCCTGAGACGTGTACAATCACGGGGGCCTAGCAGAAGGCTGCCAAACACTACCAGTGGAACTATAACCACCCTAGGCAGACCCCCACCAGGCATGAAAAATTAAAAACCAAAAGAAAAACCCCGCAAAAGTACACCGTCACCAGAGGCAACAGAAACCGGCCGCCGCTTAGGTGGCAGGCTGCGCAACACCTTGACGCCCTAACCAGCACAATACCAATCCCTACCCAGGGCCAAACAAGGGCCACAAGCCCCAGCTGGCCCCAAGGGCGAGGCAAATGCCGAGCAGCAAGAACCTCTACGGGAATGGTTCCCGAACGCCCCAGGGAAGATAACCCTGTTACGCAAGGGCAGTACTCACAGGGCGCTTAGGGAAGTCAGCCACTAAGCACATGCAGCCCCGGCACTGATGAAGTACTCCTGGCCACCGCACAACACAACACACGGCAGTGAACGCCACACAAGGCAAACACCGCCTAGGAAACTGAGGCCAGAGAAGCGTCAATCCCGGTTGACATTAGCGAACGAACTGGAGCTTGGCAGCCGGCGCGGTAGGTCCGGGGCTTCCCCCTCCCCCTCCCGGGGTGGGGAGGGCTGCGCGGACGATCGGCGCGGCAGTAAAGTGTGATGTTTGCTTGTTTGCTAGTTTCCTTGGGATTGTAGGGAGTTTTCTACCTCTCTGTTCGGTTTTTGTTGTAGTTTCTTACCATGTGGGGTTTGTTTTGTTACGCCTACCTTTCTGGGTGCCTAACCCCGGTCGATGGCAGATAAGGAAAACCCCCAACCATATGGGGTTTTCCAGGGCCATTGCTCCCTGAAACCTCTCTGAAGGGGCCAGGTTCTGGCGCTGGTCCCTGGTAGGTCTGAACTCCTTAGCTAATGTCCCGGTCTAACATAACACACATTAGCCCGATAAGCTCCAGGGAGCCGTAGGGGCTCCCCACAGAAATCATACTGAAAACACTCTGAAACCAAATACATGAAAAGAAAGCTATGAGGATAGGTTAAGGGAACTCACCCTCACAATCTTAGAGAGAAGAAATATAGAGTGTAGGATCACTACATGCAAGATCGTGAGAGGAATGGACAAAGTGGACATCAACGGAAGCTGGACACAATGAAGGAAAATGACAGCGATTTTCGAAGAATAGGAAAGTACAGTATGTAAAAGGCAAGACTCACCCCTTAAGGGTGATATTGAGCGGAGTGAAGCAAATGACGCACTAAGGATAGCCAAGAAATTGCAAAATGATGAGGATGGGAAACAATGGTCATTAGGGTGAGACCTTTCTAAGGAAGACAGAGGTAATGAAACTGAACCTTGCTGAAGCAAAACACTTAAATGAAAATGAAAATAAAAATGACCGAAATTCTCTTTTCTACAAGGTGCTAGGGATCGGGAAGCTGACAAGACGGTACACGAAAGTCTGCTAATACAAGCAGTATTATTATCTGCTTGAAGTTTTTTAGTGTCTTCAGCCGAGGTAATTTTCATACTGATTTTTGTGTCATTTGCAAAGGATATGAAGATGTGACTTGTATTTGTGTCTATATCTGATATGAGAATAAGGAAAAGCAGTGGTGCAAGGACTGTACACTGAGGTACAGAATTTTTAACTACACTTGGACTATTTCATGTGATTGACTGTTACTCAGTTTTCTGTCGAACAGAGCATACAGAGTATCCAGTGTTTTACTTTACCGGTTATTCCCATTAACCTCATTTTGTTTGCTATCTTTCAAACTCATTGCACACAGTCCACCAGCAAGCAATACATGGACTAAAAAGGAGCTCGATGATAAAAGAGAGGGCCTAATAATTATCATGTGAGAAATTATTGTAAAAGCAGATAAATCACGATGGTTTATACTTGATGACTTTAATTTAAAATTGATAGACAGGGAAGACTACAAAGCAAGAACAGAATTTTTGGACTGGCTGATTTGAAAACCTCACATGGACAAGAGAAGGTGATGCTCCATCATTGCTGGATTTGGTATTTACCAGGAAATTTGACATTCAGTTCTTTCCTTCCTTGGTAAAGAGTGACCACGTCATGTTGGAAATTAGATATGCTATGCGACAATCTAGAAGAGAACTCATTAATTGGAATGGTTGACAAGTTTGATTTTAAGAGAAAACACTATGGGGAACTTACAAGGAAATAAATGTTTGCCAAAATCTGTGAACTATACGATGAAGGTATAAAAAATATATAATAATACAGATACAGAACTAAAAAACCAGCGTTGAATGTAATGAAACGCCATTTTCTGGGTGAGTCCCGGAGGCTCCCCGGAGCTATCCCAGGCTGATATGCTAATGTCAGACTTTGGCATCAGTCATGTGTATGGAGTTCTTAGGCCTACCAGAGACCACGGCCAGAACCGGGCCCCCTCAGAGAGGCAAGGGGAGCAATGGCCTATAGAAGCCCCCATGTAGTTGGAAGCATTCTATGTCTGCCATCGACCGGAACAGGCACCCAGAAAGGTAAGCACCCCAAAACAAACCCCTATTCTGGTTAAAATTGCTACCTAAAACCGAACTAGTGGATAGAACTCCCCAACCGAAAACAAGCAAACTAGTGTGACGTCATACACTGCCGCGCCGCTGTCTGCGCAGCTCCCCCCTCCCCGGGAGGGGGAAGGGGGAGCCCCAGACCCCCCGCGCCGGCTACCCACACCTCAGTTCTTGAGGCTGGATGTCAAAAACGCGAAAAACCGCCGACCGGGAGGGAGGGAGGGATGCCGGGGAGCCTCCGGGACTCGCCCAGAAAATGGCGTTTCATTACATTCAACGCTGGTTTTCTGGGGGGAGCCCCGTCGGCTCCCCGGAGCTAACTACCCACAGACAGAAAAAGAGGGACTTACCCGGGAGGCGGTCGTCGCTCACCCCTCAACTCGAAGCCGAGACAACTGGCTGCAACCGCCGACCCAAAGCAACACAGGCCCGACGAGGCCCAGGGACATTCACAAGGTAACGAGCAGCCAGGACCCTGTTCGACCGCCAAAATCCCCGCGCCCGAATATCAGACCAAGACATATTCCCAAAGACGGCAGCAAGAGCCGCGAACTTACGAACGTCATGGGCACGGGGATAGACCGCAGGCTGGCTGGACCTAATAACCCTGCGGACGACCTGAGAGACCCGAACCCGCGAACAGGGAAGAAGGGAAACCGGATCAACCCACAGCGCGTCCCCGGACACAGAAGCTGTGGCGCGCAAATAACGGCGAAGCGCCGCAACCGGACACAAAACATGATGCACCCCCGGCCTGACCAACCAAGCATCAACCACCCATGGACCCCTCCGGAACGCAGCAGTCTCATTCTTCGCCAGAAAAGAAGGAGACGGCTGCAAACAAACAAAACTATCACCACGACCAAAAGAGCAGAAACCCCTGCGCCGGAGGAGAGCATGAAGCTCCCCTACCCGACCCCCAGAGGCCAAAGCCAACAAGAAAAGTGCCTTGGAAAAACAATCCTGGACCGAAGGGGCCACAACGAAACGAGGAGATGAAAGGAAAGCGAGCACTCTGTCCAAAGACCAGGACTGCTCAGGCGACGCATGAGCAGGCCGGAGGTGAAACAATGCACGAGACAGCTTGCGAAACGGCGCAGACGTAACATCGATACCGAAAGCAAGCTGAAGCGGCTCCGCCAGCACCGCACGATACGAAGCGACAGTGTTAGGCATAAGATGACGGTCCTGAAACAACCACGAGAAGAAGGACAAGACCACCCGAACAGACAAGGAGCTAACACGACGAAGACGCAAAAAGAAACGGAAGGACCGCCAGGAAACTTCATACTGCCGCCGAGAAGAAGCCCTCAGGTGGGACACCAACAAGGAGGCCACCTGATCACCATAGAGATAATGATAGACTCGAGTCAAAAAAACCATACGCGAAGACTCGAGGAGAAGATCGAACCAGCTACGTGACGTACCGGCCCGATCTGCTGAAAGAGGCGGAGCCGCGGGAAAACCCTCGGGTTCGGACACCGAGCAACCAGCGCCTGAAACCAAGGCTGGGCCGGCCACCAAGGGGCCAGA
This sequence comes from Procambarus clarkii, assembly GCF_040958095.1. Lineage (NCBI taxonomy): Eukaryota > Metazoa > Arthropoda > Malacostraca > Decapoda > Cambaridae > Procambarus > Procambarus clarkii. Next base: position 45,676,794 of record NC_091169.1, on the reverse strand, counting down.
AGGACAACTCTCCCCCGGTAAGTCTCTAAGCGAGTCAGGACCTGGAGCAACAGCCGAACCGGGGGAAAGAGGTACAGGAACCCCCACCTCGACCAGTCTAGCCGAAAGGCATCGACCCCGACGGCCTCGCAATCGGGGAAGGGCGCCGCATAAACGGGAAGACGCCGCGACCACGCTGACGCGAAGAGGTCCACTTCGGGGCGCCCGAACGTCTGGCAAAGCCAACGGAAGGACTCGTCGTCGACCATCCACTCCGTGGAGAGGGGAACGAAGCGAGACAGGGCGTCGGCCAAGACGTTGGACACGCCCCGTACGTGAACCGCCAGGAGAGCCAAACCCCGAGAACTCAGCAGACGAGTCACCCGAAGCGACCAACCCCAAAGAGACAAGGACCGCATCGAACCCCCGCGGTTCAGGCAATGAACCACCGGAGAGCAGTCCGAATGGAGCCGAATCGTCGATCCGCGGGCCACCCGAATCTTCCCCAGAGCAAACCACACTGCCGCGAACTCCCGCACCGTACTGTGAGCTCGACGGAAGGACGGATCCCAACGCCCCTGGCCGGCCTGGTGAGCACTGGTCACAAAACCCCAGCCGAGAGACGACGCATCCGTGCACACACCGAGCGAGGGCTCGGGTAGGCGCCAAGGCACTGAACCCCGAAAAACCCGAAGAGGAAGCCGGTGACGCAGCAACCGACGCAAGTCCCCCCGGGGGTCGAACTCTGCGATCGCGAGAGAGGCGGAAGGGGGAACCCCGAAGGAACCAGAACAGCCGTCGAAGCCAAACCCGACCCGGCGGGTAGACCACCATCGCGAAGTTCAGGCTCCCGCACAGCCCCTCGAGCAACCGCCGGGTGACCCGAGGGCCCTCCAGAAACAGACGAAGGCGGGACCGCAGCCGCAGGAGAGACTCCGGAGGGAGCGACAAGGAGGCGGTTCGAGAGTCCCACACGAGACCCAGCCAAGTCCGAACCTGAGAGGGAACCAGATGGGAATTCCTCCAGTTCACCAAGAACCCGAACCCGGCGAGCTGGGAAAGAACCAAATCCCTGGCTAGCAAGCAAGCTGACTGGCTGGGAGCCCAAACCAGCCAGTCGTCGAGGTAGGCCAACACCCGAACACCTAGGAGACGCAAGCGAGCCACCACAACCCGTGTAAGGCGTGTGAACACGCGAGGTGCCAGGTTCAACCCGAACGGGAGACAACGAAAGCGGTAACTCAGACGCCCCACTACAAAACCGAGCCAGTCCCTGAACCGCGGATGAATCGGGACATGCCAATAAGCGTCCCGGAGGTCCAGGGACACCATCCAAGCTCCCGGCTCCAAGAGGAGCCGAACCCGAGACAGTGTAGTCATCCGAAAGGAGGGGCAATGAACCCAGGGGTTCAGACGGGACAAGTCCAGAATGAACCGCAGGTCCGCGCAGTCCCGTTTCGGAACCGGAAACAGACGGGAAACCCATCTGAGGGACGTCGTCGTTTCGACGACGCCCAAGCGTACCCACTCCAAGACGACTCGACAGAGCGCAGGGGAAGAAGCCTGCCCTGCCAGCCCCGACCCCCCAAAGGGGAGAGGGGCCACCCAACGCCACCGCAGGCCGCGAGACACGACCCGAAAGGCCCACGAATCGTCGGACCAGGCGCGGGCGAACAGCGCAAGCCGCCCCCCCATCACCCCGTCAAGGGGGCAAACCGCGAAAGGGCCGGCGACCCTTACGAGACCCAGAACCCCGCACAGCGCGAACACCGCGCCGACCAGACGAGGGAGGGTCCGCAGCAGGAGCCAACCACAAACCTGACACCAGAGGCCTACCACGACGAGAGGAACCCCGAGCCCTGGCACGACCTTTCCGGGACCCCCGGAAAACCAACAAGTCCGACATCGGACGACAAGCCGCCGACGCAGCCTGAATAAACTGCGCCACGGCCGACTCCCCAAACAGGAGAGGAAAAAAAGGTGAAGAACGCCTAAGAGCCAGAGCCCAAGCAGATTCCACGGAGGAACCCAGCACCGCCTGCCGACACGCGAGACGGGAAGCATAGAACAGGGAAACCGCATCCCGCAAAATCGGCGTGAACAGCTTCAACAAGGCAGCCGACGAACGCGCAGCCGAGGACAAGGTGCCGGACCCCGGGACGGACCCAAGCGTCCCCACATCCTCCACGAGCCAATCCGAAGACAGCTCCAGGAGAGAAAAGAACCGCAAGGCCGAACACAAAAGGCCCCGGGCGCGCAAGTCCTCCGCCACGAGCGCCGCCGAAAGGGAGGGAACCTGCACATGGAGCTGAATAACGCCCTCATCGCGGGGAAGGGCAGGGGCAAACAAGCACTCATTCAGGTACTCAAGTTCACCCCCCAGGAAAACCTGAAGCACCGTGGAAGCTTCCCGCCACTCCAGCGTGCGGGAACGACAGAAGGAATGCCAGGAATCCAGACCAAACAAGGGGCAGTCTGCTAGCCAGGACGACTCCGGAACCTCGTAACGGAGCCAGAAAGGGAACGAAGTCCCAAACCTGAACGTGGACGGATCCATTTCCGAGGCATAATCCGGGTCACGCAGGAGGTAAGCTGCAAAGGCCGCTCGCACCACACCAGGTTGGATGCGATAAGCCGAAAACCTCCGGAAGGACGGAACCGACGTACCCGGGGGAACACGGAACCGAACCCGGGGAGGGGCAGACACCAAATCCAACTCGTACGCAGAGGGGGGAAAAGAAAACCCCACTCCTTGTAACAATAAGCCCCGCTCAGTGGGAAGAAAAACCCAGGCGGGGTCCAGCGGGGCCCAAGGCCCCCAAGTCAGCCCCTCCCCAGCCTCGAGGTCCGTCACCACAGGACCCGAGGCCGAGTCCTCTCCCCAAGCCCCGACCCCACAAGACAAGGACGGAGCAGCCGGAAAAGCTGGAGGAAGGGGGGCCCACCGGTCAGACCCTGAAGCTTCGGCCGGGAGACAAGACTCGAATGCCTCTGCCGCCCCCCCGGAAGGGGCAACCCCCGAAGCTGCCCGAGTCTCGAGATCAAGTAACCCCTGCTCCGACCCCGAAACCCTCAGACGCTTCGGGGCCGGAAGCAGGGGCGGGGGACCAGAACGAACAGAAGGGGAAGGACGAGGAGGTGCGGACTGAACCAAGATCGAAGCGACCCCCACCCCCAAGTCCGGGTCTCGAAAAGCAAAGCGGGGCAGCCCCGGGGCATCCGGGGAAGCAACCAACCGAGTGCGTTGCAACAGACGAAACTTAGACTGCAACGCACGTGCCGCCTGTACCCGAATAGAATCATCAGAGGATTGGGTAAATTGAGTCACAAGCAAGCAGCAACACTCACAGGACTCAGGGTCGAAAGTATCACCGACCCAACAGGCAGCGTGGCAGAGGCAAAAACAATGAGGGTCACCCTGAGACAAGGGGACCGAGCAACCCTCAAACTCGCACACAGCGAGTGGGGACTCCGGGGTCACATCCATCGGACCCACGCGCCCCCTAGGGGATTCCCAGGGTCCTGAGCGTTTACTTTAAGAGGACTCGCGCTCAGGTAGTCCCAGGCAGGGTGCTGCAAACCGGCGCCCAAAACTACCAAGCAAACTTCTAAAGCTGAACCCCAGGGACGTGTACACTCACGGGGACCTAGCAGGGGGCGCCACCGAGGAGAACAGTGGAAGGGCAAAAACAAACTGAATAAAATGACAGAACCCCCCACCAGGCAAAAACAAAAAGAAAAACAAAACCCCGCAAGAGGACAGCGAACCCCAAGGAACAGAGCCGGCCGCGATGTCGGGAAATACAAGCTGAGCAGCACCCTGCGCCCCTACCAGTGCAAACTGCCTCTTACCTGCCGGTAACAAGGGAGAACAGAACACCCAAGAGCCCAACAGGCGGCCGAAAAACCGAAAGGTAAAACGGACCAGCAGAGGCAGACCCCGAGGAGCCTGTGGAAGGTGGCCCCAAGCCCCAAGGGCAGTACTTACAGGGCACCTAGGGAAGGCAGCCCTAGGCGCATGCAGCCCAAGTACTGAAGATAACTCCTGGCTCTCGCACCCACAAAACTAGCACCACACGCAAAGCACAGTGCAGTAGCGAAACCGGAGCCAGAGCACACGACCATCGCCTATAGCATCAGCCTCAAGAACTGAGGTGTGGGTAGCCGGTGCGGGGGGTCTGGGGCTCCCCCTTCCCCCTCCCGGGGAGGGGGGAGCTGCGTAGACAGCGGCGCGGCAGTGTATGACGTCACACTAGTTTGCTTGTTTTCGGTTGGGGAGTTCTATCCACTAGTTCGGTTTTAGGTAGCAATTTTAACCAGAATAGGGGTTTGTTTTGGGGCGCTTACCTTTCTGGGTGCCTGTTTCGGTCGATGGCAGACATAGAATGCTTCCAACTACACGGGGGCTTCTATAGGCGATTGCTCCCCTTGCCTCTCTGAGGGGGCTCGGTTCTGGCCGTGGTCCCCGGTAGGCCTAAGAACTCCATACACATGACTGATGCCAAAGTCTGACATTAGCATATCAGCCTGGGATAGCTCCGGGGAGCCGACGGGGCTCCCCCCAGAAAACAGGGTTGGTTCAACAGAAATTGTGAAAGGGCCAGAGAGGAAAAGATAAGAAAATGGGTAGAATATAAGAAGAGGCCTAACCCACAAACATACCAGCACTACAAACAAGCAAGAAACAAGAACACAGCAGTGAGGAGAGAGGCAGAAAGTAGTGGATAAATGAAAAACAAATCCAGGCTTTTTCTATAAATTCATTAAAAGCAAGCTGCATGTAAAAGATAAAATCCATTTATTGAGTGAGGAATAGGTTCACTGAGAATGAAAAATAAATGTGTGAAACACTAAATGAATAGTTCCAAAGTGTGTTTGTGCAAAATTAGGATTTCAGAAACTCAGACCCAATGTCAATTCCAGAAAACACCAGATTACATACAGGTGTCTCAAGATGAAGTGGAAAATTTACTCAAGGGGCTAGGAAGAAATAAAGCAGTTGGAGCATATGGAGTTTAACCTTGGGTGCCGAGGGAATGTGCAACTGAGCTAAGCATCCACTTCAACTGATATTCCAGACATCTTTGTCACAGGAATCTTAGCAGATACAGTGGCACCTCAACTTACGATTACCCCGACTTACGATAATTTTGAGTTATGAAGTAAATTTGATCGAAAAATGTGACCACTTACGATAGTGTCGTCAACTAACGATATGTGTTGATACAAGTTTGGGTCGACCGAGCATGTGGTTCCCGGTCATGCAGGCCGACCTACCTCAGTTCACTAAAGCTGCCCGCTTAGTAACGATCACGCCTACAAGAAATTTCGTTTTTGTGGTGATTTTTTGCTTTTTGAACATAAAATTGATTATTATATATCACGCCATGGGTCCCAAGAAAGTCAGTGGTAAGGTTCAACATATGAAAACACATGTAAGAATGACCATAGAGGAAAAAACAAAGAGATCATACATAAACATGAAAATGGTTCTAGTGTTGTTGAACTAGCTAGGCAGTACAATAAATCTTCAGAGGAGGTGGCGGCATTTGAGGATGTCCCTTCCTCATTAATTAAGAAAATGTGTGCAGTATGGGAAGGACTGCAAAGTTTTGCTAAAAAGAATCACACAGATATAGCTGTAACAGCCCATTACATTGATCTTTTTAATGACAATGTGATGCCTCACTACAGACAAATGTTGGAAAGAAGGGAAAAACAATCTTCAATGGAATGATTTCTAGTGAGAAAATCAAGCAGTAAGCCAGCAGCAGGTCCTAGTGGTATGCAGGCAAAACGTGCCAGAGTGAGTACCCCAGAGAAGTCCTCACTACCTGATGTTATAATGGAAGGGGACTCCCCTTCCAAACAGTAACACCTCTCTTCCTCCCTCCTCCTCACCATCTTCCATACGACATCAAGAGTCCTCCATAAAGGTAAGATAAACATATGTACTGTATTGTAAGTAGAGAAAAAAAAATTATTCAGTGTAAATGTATTTTTAAATTAATATTTTTGAGGGTGTGGAACAGATTAATTTAATTCCCTTTATTTCTTATGGGAAAAATCGTTTTGATTTACGATTCGTCTCTGGGAACAGATTACCATCGTAAATCGAGGCCCTACTGTATTTTGAAAAACGCAAACAGTTCAATCTACAAAAGTGGTAGACAAGACAACCCTTTAAATTATAGACCAATATCATTAACAAAGTGGTGCTCAAAACACTACAAAAAATGGTTGAAACCAAATGGGTACACCACATGGGGTATTGATAAATTGGTTTTGGAGACATCCAAGTGGGTACCGACAAAACTTGCCAAAAATACTTGAAAACTGCAACTTCAAGAACAAAATTACATGTGTTCAAGCTAAGAAAACAAGACTGCAGAAAAAAACAGCATTGAATGTAAAATAACGCAAGTTTCTGGGTGAGCCCCGGAGGCTCACTGGAGCTTATCGGGCTAATGTATGTTATATTAGACCGGAACATTAGCTATGGAGTTCAGACCTACCAGGGGCCAGTGCCAGAACCTGGGCCCTTCAGAGAGGTTTCAGGGAGCAATGGCCCTGAAAAACCCCCTTGTGATTAGGGGTTTTCCTTATCTGCCATCGACCGGGGTTAGGCACCCAGAAAGGTAGGCATAACAAAAACCCCACATGGTAAGAAACTAAAACAAAAAAACGAACAGAGAGGTAGAAATTCCCTACAATCCCAAGGAAACAACCACACAAGCAATTATCACAATTTACTGCCGCACCGGTCATTCGCGCACCCTCTCCTCCCAAGAGGAGGAGGGGGGGGGGGGGGCCAGAACTCACCATGCCAGCTGCCTTCAGTTTGGAAGCTAGGCTTCAACCAACGTGAAAAAAACGCTGATCAGAGGGGAGGGAGGGTAGCCAGGGAGCCTCCGGGGCTCACCCAGAAAATGGCGTTTCATTACATTCAACGTTGGTTTTCTGTGGGGAGCCCCTACGAGCTACATACCCAAAGAGAAGGAAAATACAGTAGCGACTTACCCGGGAGGCGGCGGCCACAAACTCCGCAACGCAAAGTCAAGACAACTGGCTACAACCTGCGACCCAAAGCAACACAAGAACGCCGAGGAGCAGGTACGTTCACCAAATAACAGGCGGCCAGGACCCTGTCTGACTTCCAAAATTCCTGCACCCGAATATGAGCCCAAGACATGTTACCAAACACGGCAGCCAAAGCTGCAAACTTCCGAACGTCATGGGAGAGAGGATAGACCACAGGCTGACTAGACTTAATAACCCTGCAGACAACCTGGGAGACCCGAGCCCCGGAACAGGAAATGAGGGAAACTGGATCAGCCCAAAGCACATCCCCAGCCACCCCAGCCGAGACACGCAGGTAATGGCCAAAAGTCACAACCGGACACAACACACGATGTACCCCTGGCCGAACCAACCAAGCATCAATGACCCACGGACCCCTCCGGCAAGCAGCCGTCTCGTTCTTCACCAGAAAATATGGAGAAGGCTGCAAATGGACAAACCTACCCCCCAGGACCAAAAGAGCAGAAACCCCTGTGCCGGAGGAGAGCATGACGCTTCCCTACCCGACCCCCAGAGGCCAATGCCAACAAAAACAAAGCCTTGGAAAAACAATCTTCAACTGAAGGGGGCCACCACAAACTGAGGAGAGGAAAGATAGAGCACCCTGTCCAAGGACCAGGACAGCTCAGGCGGCGCATAAGTAGGCCAGAGGTGAAAAAGCACAAGAAAGCTTATGGAATGGGACGGATGTGACGTCCACCCTGGCGGATGTCCCTGGTGAGCAGACAAGCTGACTGACTGGGAGCCCACACCAGCCAGTCATCAAGGTAGGCCAAAACCTGAATCCCTAAGAGACGCAGACGGGTCACCACAACCCGGGTCAAGATGCGAGGTGCCAGATTCAAGCCAAAAGGTAGGCAGCGAAAGCGGTAAGCATGACGCCCCACCACGAAACCTAACTAGTCCCTGAACCCTAGATGAATAGGAACATGCCAATAAGCGTCCCTGAGGTCCTGGGACACCATCCAGGCACCCGACTCCAACGGAAGCCGGACCCGAGACAATAGTCATTCGAAAGGAGGGGGCAAGGAATCCAGGGGTTCAGACGGGACAAGTCCAGAATGAACCTCAGATCCGCACAGTCCCGTTTTGGTACTGGAAACAGGCAGGAAACCCATCTGAGGAACGGGGTCATTTCGACCACGCCAGCACACCCACTCCAAGATGACTTGACGAAGCACAGGAGAAGAAACCTGCCCTGCTAGCCCTGAACCCCCCAAAAGGAGGACGGATGACACGATTGAAAAGGACCACAAATCGTGGAACCAAGCGTGGGCAAACAGAGGGAGCCTTCCCCCCATCAAGTGGGGGGAGGCCCTTTCAAACCGCGAAAGGGCCGACGCCCCTTACGAGAACCCAAACGTCGTACAGGGCGATCACTGCGCCGACCAGACGACGCCGGCATCGAAGGTAACGTCGGCTCAGAAACTGGCATCAGTGGCCCACTTCGACCAGCGGAACTCGGAACCCTGGCACAACCCCTCCGAGACTGCCGGCATCAATGGCCCACCTCGACCAGTGGAACTCAGAAACCTGGCACGACCCCTCCGAGACTGCCGAAAACAACCGCCCTGAAGAATCAACAAGTCCGACATAGGACGACAACTAGACGAAGCCGCTTGCAGAAACTGCAAGACCGCAGTCTCTGCAAACAGCAACAGACAAAACGGAGCCGAGAACCTAAGAGCCAGGGCCCAAGCAGATTCCAAAGAGAGAGCGAGCACAGCCTGATGGCATGCTGGGCGAGAAGTAAAAAACAGAGACACCGCTTCCTTCAGGATGGGTGCAAAGAGCTTCAACAGTGCAGCCGACACCTTAGCTGCCAAAGTCAGCACCCCAGATGAAGGCCCTTCACTCAACGTTTCCACATCCTCCTCAAGCCAGGCAGAAGACAGCTCGAGAAGGGAAAAGAAACGTAAGATCGAAGCCAAATGCCAACGGGTGCGCAAATCCTCCACAACCAACGATGCTGAAAGAAGAGGAACCTGCATGTGAAGCTGGAAAAGGCCAACATCTCGAGAAAGCACGGGAGCAAACAAGCATGCATTAAGGTGCTCAAACTCGCCCCCCAGGTAAACCTGCATAAATGTAGAAGTTTCACGCCAATCAAGCATGCGGGTCAACAGAACCCATGCCACGCCCCCAATGAAAAGAATGGGCAGTCTGCCAGCCAGGAAGACTCTAGAACCTCCAAACGCACCCAAAAGCGGGTAGAAGAACTGAACTCAAACGAGGATAGATCCATCACAGGCATAAACCGGGTCTTGCAAGAGGTATGCAGCAAGAGCCTCCCGAGCCTCCTTCACAGAGATACGGGAAGTAGAAAACCTCTGGAAAGACGGAGCCGAGGTACCCAAAGGAGGCCGGAACCGAACCCGGGGAGGAGTCGAACCCAAATCATACTCATACAGGAAAGGAGGGGGGGGAGAGAAAACCCCTCCCCCTGCAACAATAAGCCCCGCAAGGAAGGCAAAAGCACCCAAGCGGGGTCAAAGGGGGGCCCAAGGCCCCCAGGTTGACTCCTCCCCAGCCCCAAGATTCCCCCACGTCGGGACCCGGGGCAGAGCCGTCCTCCAAACCCTCTACCCCTGAAGAAAAGGCAGAGTTCAGGGGAAAGGGAGACAAGAAAGGGGGTTTGCTGGTGGGACCCAGAAGCCTCGGCAGGAGGAACTAGCTCAAATGCCTCCGTCTCCGACCCGAATGGGGCAGCCCCCGAAGCCGCCCGAGCCTCAATACCAACTAAACCCTGTGCCGAAGCCGAAACCCTCAGATGTTTTGGAGCCGGACACAGGAGGGGGGGGGGGAGGGAGATGCAGGATGAACCACAGGGAAAGGACCAGGGAGCGCGGAAGGAGCCAAAGTCGAAGCGACTAACGCCCCCAGGTCCGGGTCCCGAAAACCAAAACGGGGTAGCCTCGGGGCATCTGGATGGGAAACCAACCTAGCGCATGGCAGTAACCTAAAGCTAACATGAAACACGGGTGCTGCCTGTACCCTAACAGGAACATCCTCAGAGTAAAACTGGAGCACAAGCAGAGAACACGACTCGCAAGACTCCAGGTCAAAGGTGTCGTTGTCCCAACAGGCAGCATGACGGAGGCAAAACAGGTGACTGTCACCCTGAGACAAGGGCACACAGCAACCTTCAAACCCGCATAAGGCAGGCTGGAACTTGGGAGACGCATCCATGGGTCCACCGAGCCTTGACAGGGCTCGTAGGGTAACAACTACGGGAAGCCCGGGCAAGGTGTTGCTAACCGGTTAAGAAACCCAAACCAACAAGGGGTAGATGATAACACTGAAACCCCTGTGACATGTACAAGCACAAGGGCCTAGCAGAGGGCCACCAAAACAGTATCAGGGGAATTATAGGCCCACGAGGCAGAACCTCCACCAGGCAAACAAAAACAAAACAAAAGAAAAACCCCGCAAAAGTATACTGTCCCCAGAGGCAACAGGAACCGGTCGCCGCTTAGGTGGCAGGACGCGCAACACCTTGACTCCCTAACCAGCACAACACCACTCCTTACCCAAGGCCAAACAAGGGCCCCAAGCCCCAGCTGGCCCCAAGAGCGAGGCAAATGCCGAGCAGCTCGAACCACTGCGGGAGCGGTTCCTGAACGCCCCAAGGTAGATAACCCTGACACGCAAGAGTAGTACTCACTGGACGCTTAGGGAAGGAAGCCCCTCAGCGCATGCAGCCCTGGCACTGATGAGGTACTCCTGGCCACCACATACCACACTAAGACAGCAGAGAATGCCACACAAGGCAAAACACCGCCCAGGAATTTGAGACCAGAGAAGTGTCTGTCCCGGTTGACACTAGCTTACAAACTGAAGGCTGCTGGCGCAGTGAGGTCCGGCCCCCCCCTTCCCCTCTCGGGGAGGGGGAGGGCTGCGCGGACGACCAACGCAGCAGTAAATTGTGATAATTGCTTGTTTGCTTGTTTCCTTGGGATTGTAGGGAGTTTCTACCTCTGTTCGGTTTTTTGTTTTAGTTTCTTACCATGTGGGGTTTGTTTTGTTATGCCTACCTTTCTGGGTGCCTAACCTTGGTCGATGGCAGATAAGGAAAACCCCCAACCACAAAGGGGTTTTCCAGGGCCATTGCTCCCTCAAACCTCTCTGAAGGGTCCAGGTTCTGGCGCTGGTCCCTGGTAGGTCTGAACTCCATAGCTAATGTCCCGGTCTAATATAACATACATTAGCCTGAAAAGCTCCAGGGAGCCGTAGGGGCTCCCCACAGAAAAACATTAGAAAGTTCACCTTGCAAACAGAGTGGTAGACGATTGGAACAAGTTAAGGTAGGTTGGAGGAAGCCAAAACCATCAATAGTTTCAAAGCTTCATATGACAGAGCACTAGGAAGATGAGACACCATGAACATAGCTCTCATCCTATAACCACACTTAAGTACTTACACTTACTGGTACTTACATCTGGACCTAAAAAAGGCTTTCGACAGAGTTCCACATAAGAGGTTGTTCTGGAAAATATTGGAGGGGTGACAGGTAAGCTTCTAACATGGATGAAAAATTTTCTGACTGATAGAAAAATGAGGGCAGTGATCAGAGGCAATGTATCGGACTGGAGAAATGTCACAAGTGGAGTACCACAGGGTTCAGTTCTTGCACCAGTGATGTTTAGTGTCTACATAAATGATCTACCAGTTGGTATACAGAATTATATGAACATGTTTGCTGATGATGCTAAGATAATAGGAAGGATAAGAAACTTAGATGATTGTCATGCCCTTCAAGATGACCTGGACAAAATAAGTATCTGGAGCACCACTTGGCAAATGGAATTTAATGTTAATAAATGCCATGTTATGGAATGTGGAATAGGAGAACATAGACCCCACACAACCTATATATTATGTGAGAAATCTTTAAAGAATTCTGATAAAGAAAGAGATCTAGGGGTGGTTCTAGATAGAAAACTATCACCCGAGGACCACATAAAGAATATTGTGCGAGGAGCCTATGCCACGCTTTCTAACTTCAGAATTGCTTTTAAATACATGGATGGCGATATACTAAAGAAATTGTTCACAACTTTTGTTAGGCCAAAGCTAAAATATGCAGCGGTTGTGTGGTGCCCATATCTTAAGAAGCACATCAACAAACTGGAAAAGATGCAAAGACATGCTACTAAGTGGTTCCCAGAACTGAAGGGCAAGAGCTATGAGGAGAGGGTTAGAGCCATTAAATATGCCAAAACTAGAAGACAGAAGAAAAAGAGGTGATATGATCACTACATACAAAATAGTAACAGGAATTGATAAAATCGATTGGGAAGATTTCCTGAGACCTGGAACTTTAAGAACAAGAGGTCATAGATATAAACTAGCTAAACACAGATGCCGAAGAAATATAAGAAAATTCACTTTCGCAAACAGAGTGGTAGACGGTTGGAACAAGTTAGGTGAGAAGGTGGTGGAGGCCAAGACCGTCAGTAGTTTCAAAGCGTTATATGACAAAGAGTGCTGGGAAGACGGGACACCACGAGCGTAGCTCTCATCCTGTAACTACACTTAGGTAATTACACTTGGGTAATTACTTAAAAACCTAAAACAGGCCTTCGCCAGAGTTCCACATTAGAGTTTGTTCTTGAAACTGGAACATATTGGAGGAGTGACTGGTAGGCTTCTAGCATGAATGAAAAATTTTCTGACAGTAAAATGAGGGCAGTAATCAGAGGCAATGTATCGAACTGGAGAAATGTCACAATTGGAGTACCTCGGGGTTTAGTTCTTGCACCGGTAATGTTTATTGTCGACATAAATGATCTATCAGATGGAATACAGAATTATATGAACATGTTTGCTGATGATGCTAAGATAATAGGGAAGATAAGAAACTTAGATGATCATGCCATTCAAGAAGATCTGGACAAAATAAGTGTATGGAGCACCACTTGGCAAATGGAATTTAATGCAAATAAATGCCATGTTATGGAATGTGGAATAGGAGAACATAGACCCCCCACAACCTATAAGTTATGAGAGAAATCTTTAAAGAATTCAAATAAAGAAAGAGACCTAAGGGTGGTGCTAGACAGGACATTAACACCAGAGGATCACAAAGAACATCGTGCGAGGAGCCTATGCTACACTTTCTAACTTCAGAATTGCTTTTAATTATATGGATGGTGAAATACTAAAGAAATTTTTCACAACTTTTGTTAGACCAAAGCTGGAATATACAGCAGTTGTATGGTGCCCATATAGAAGCACATCAACAAACTGGAAAAGGTGCAAAACATGCAACTAAATGGCTCCCAGAGCTGAAGGGCAAGAGCTACTAGGAGAGGTTAAAGGCATTAAATATGCCAAAACTAGAAGATAGAAGAAAAAGAGGCGATATGATCACTATGTACAAAATAGCAATAGGAATCTATAAAATTGATAGGGAAGAATTCCTGAGACCTGGTACTTCCAGAACCAGAGGTCATAGATTTAAACAAATTAAACAAAGCTACCAAAGAAATATAAGAAAATTCACTTTAACAGAGCGGTAGATGGTTGGAACAAGCTAAGCGAGAAGGGGGTGGAGGCCAAAACCATCAGTAGTTTAAAAGCATTATATGATAGTGCTGGCAAGACAGGACACCACAAGCTTAGATCTCAACCTGTAACTACACTTGAGTAATTACACTTAGATAATTACTTGGGTAATTACACATAGCACATAGTTTTGTAAATATTTATGCTGGCATAATTTAAAAACTAATTAAATTATCTCACCAGAAATAACTTCTGCTGCTTGTGCTGACCAATTTCCATCCTTGGAGACTATGATACTCTTATCTGCTTCATCATTGGCTACCAGGTCAACAGTTCCAACCCACTGGAAAAATAAACAAATCTCAATAGACTTCATTCTGAAAGAGTAACCATGAAAATAATACAACACATAAAAAGTAGTGATGAACATAGCTTTGATCACAGTATTTCAGACAAAAATTATCAGGTAATGTGTTTGCAATTGCTCCTTTACAAAATGGACACATCTAAAGATATGATTAACAACCACATGTAAATCTGTAGATATCGCCAATAATTGATTGCTTCAAACCAAAATACATGTACAGTATAGTAATTATATATACAGAAGACTCCCAGTTCTAAATGTTCTAAATGACAAAGCATCCCTCAACACCATGTAGTAAATATTTTGTTGAAAGTTCTTGTTGGAAAAAAGAGGATATACCTGGTTACCTGGTTGATGGGGTTCTGGGAGTTCTTCTACTCCCCAAGCCCGGCCCGGGGCCAGACTTGACTTGTGAGAGTTTGGTCCACCAGGCTGTTGCTTGGAGCGGCCCGCAGGCCTACATACCCACCACAGCCCGGTTGGTCCGGCACTACTTGAAGGAAACAATCTAGTTTCCTCTTGAAGATGTCCAAGGTTGTTCCTGTAATATTTCTGATGCTCGCTGGTAGGACGTTGAACAACCGTGGACCTCTGATGTTCATACAGTGTTCTCTGATTGTGCCCATGGCACCTTTGCTCTTCACTGGGTCTACAGTGGTACCTCGGAATGCGAGTGTCCCTGTATGCGAGTTTTTCGGAAGACGAGCAGTATTTACTCCAAAAATTTGTCTCGGAAGGCGAGGGTTACCTCGGGACGCGAGTTTGTTGATACGCGTACAGGCCGACCTAGCGCGTGGTGGTTCGGCGATCGTCGCCCCTCTGCCCCGCCACCCCTCAGTTTACCATTGTCTCGCGCTCAGTGACTACCCCTACATCAATTCTTCTCGCGGATTTTCAGTGTTTTGTTGGATTTTTGGTGATTTGTCTATACAATTTGTTATTATATATCTCACCATGGGTCCCAAGAAAGCCAGTGGTAAGGATAAAGGCCAGAAAGCTCATGTGAGGATGACAATAGAGGAGAAACAAGAGATCATTCGGAAGCATGAGAACGGTACACGTGTTGTTGAACTTTGTAGGCAGTACAACAAAGCCACATCAACAATATGCACTATACTTAAGAAGAAAAATGAGATTATGGGTGCTAAAGTGGCAAAAGGAGTAAGAACAATAACGAAACAAAGACCACAAATACTTGAAGTGGAAAAGTTGTTATTAATTTGGATACACGACAAGGAGTTGAGGGGTGATAGTGTTTCGGAGGCCATTATTTGTGAGAAAGCCAGGGTGTTGCACGAAGACCTTCTAAAGAATACCCCTGCAACGAGTGATGCAGATACGAAAGAGTTTAAGGCAAGCAGGGGCTGGTTTGAAAAATTTAGAAAGAGAAGTGGTATCCATAGTGTTACAAGGCATGGGGAGGCAGCCAGCTCAGACAAACCAGCCGCTGGACGATTTATTGACGAATTTAAAGAGTTTGCAGAGGCTGAGGGATACCTACCGCAACAAGTGTTTAATTGTGACGAAACAGGACTGTTTTGGAAAAGAATGCCTAAGAGGACATACATTACCAAGGAGGAAAAATCCTTGCCTGGACACAAGCCTATGAAAGATAGGTTTACGCTTGTGCTGTGTTCAAATGCGAGTGGCGATTTGAAAATTAAACCCTTGCTAGTGTATCATTCTGAAAATCCAAGGGTTTTCAAACAGTATAAAGTGCAGAAAACGCATTTGTGTGTGATGTGGAAGTCTAATAAAAAAGCATGGGTGACTAGGCTTATTTTTTCGGAGTGGGTGAATGAAGTGCTGTGCCCTGCCATAGAAAAATATCTGCAGGAGAAACAATTGCCACTCAAAGCCGTGCTTCTCCTTGACAATGCTCCTGCTCATCCTTCAGGCTTGGAAGATGATTTGTTGCCTAGATACAATAAATTCCTCACAGTTAAATTCCTTCCTCCTAACACCACTCCTCTAATTCAGCCTATGGACCAGAAAATCATAGCGAATTTTAAGAAACTTTATGAAAGGGCACTTTTCCGGAAATGTTTTGAAGTGACTGAAGCCACAAACCTCACCCTCAAAGAGTTCTGGAGAGAGCATTTTAACATTTGTAGTGCTTTAAAACTCGTTGACAAAGCCTGGCAAGAAGTGACTCAAAGAACCCTGATCTCTGGCTGGAGAAAATTGTGGCCTGAATGTGTGAGAGAACTAGACGTTGAGGGGTTTGAGCCTATAAATGATGCGCCTATTGTTGAGGAAATTGTTAGTCTAGGCCAGCAAATGGGCTTGGAATTGGATGGTGATGATGTGGAGGAGTTGGTGGAAGAACACAACGAAGAACTGACCACCGAAGAACTCCTAGCCCTTCAACAGGAACAGCAAGCCAACGCAGCAGCGAATGATTCTGCAGTGGAGGAGGAGGTGGCAGCAGCACCAGCGAATGTCCCTTCTGCAGTAATTAGGAAGGTGTGTCAGATGTGGGAAGAGATTCAAACAACTCTTGAACAGACTCACCCAGAGAAAGCTGTAGTAGGCCGTTGTCTTAATCTTTTCAATGACAATGTGATGCCTTACTACAGAGAGAGCTTGCGAAGAAGGGAAAAGCAAGCTTCCATGGACAGATTTGTGGTGAGGAAATCGAGCAGTGAGCCTCAACCAGGACCTAGTGGCACTCAGATAAAACGTCCCAGGGAGAGCACACCAGAAAGGTCCTCACTGCCTGATGTGATTATGGAAGGGGACTCCCCTTCCAAACAGTAACTCCTCTCCTCCTCCCCCCTCCTCACCATCTTCCATACGCCTACAGCACTCGACAGCAAGGTAAGTAATAACTGGAACATAGTTTTGTAGGTTTATTTAGATGAATTAGGTAAATTAGGTATAAAAATTTAGTTTGATGTGGGGTTTTTGGGGTAGTCAGGAACGGATTAATTCATTTCCCTTTATTTCTTATGGGGAAATTAGCTTCGGAATGCGAGTTTTCGGAATACGAGGCGTCTCCAGGAACCAATTAAACTCGTAAACTGAGGTATGCCTGTATTCTGCATTTTCTTCCATGTCGTTCACTCCAGTATGTTGTTATTTTACTGTGCAGATTTGGGTCCTGTCCCTCCAGTATTTTCCATGTGTATATTATTTGGTATCTCTCTCGTCTCCTTTCTAGTGAGTACATTTGAAGAGCTTTGAGACGATCCCAATAATTTAGGCGCTTTATCTCGTCTATGCATGCCGTATATGTTCTCTGTATTCCCTCAGTTTCAGCAATCTCTCCTGGTCTGAAGGGGGAAGCGAGTACTGAGCAGTATTCAAGACGGGACAACACAATTGATTTGAAGAGTACAACCATTGTGATGGGATCTCTGGACTTGAAGGTTCTCGTAATCCATCCTATCATTTTTCTGGCTGACGCAATACTTGCTTGGTTATGCTCCCAAAACGTTAGGTCATCGGACATCATTATTCCCAAATTCTTGACATGCTGTTTTCCTTCTATGGGCAGATTCGATTTTGTTTTGTACCCTGTATTATATTTAAGATCCTCATTTTTGCCTTATCTGAGTACCTGGAATTTATCACCGTTAAACATTATGTTATTTTCTGCTGCCCAATCGAAAACTTTGTTAATATCTGTTTGTAGTTTATCAATGTCTTCAGCAGAGGTAATTTTCATGCTGATTTTTGTATCATCTGCAAAGGATGACACGAAGCTGTGACTTGTCTTTTTGTCTATATCTGATATGAGAATAAGGAACAGCAGCAGTGCAAGGACTGTACCTTGAGGTACAGAGTTTTTTACTGCGCTCGGACTCGATTTTACTTGATTGACTGTTACCTGGTTGATACCTGGCTGATGGGGTTCTGGGAGTTCTTCTACTCCCCAAGCCCGGCCCGAGGCCAGGCTTGACTTGTGAGAGTTTGGTCCACCAGGCTGTTGCTTGGAGCGGCCCGCAGGCCCGCAAATCTAGTTTCCTCTTGAAAATGTCCACGGTTGTTCCGGCAATATTTCTTATGCTTGCTGGGAGGACGTTGAACAACCGCGAACCTCTGATGTTTATACATTGTTCTCTGATTGTGTCTATGGCACCTCTGCTCTTCACTGGTTCTATTCTACATTTTCTTCCATATCGTTCACTCCAGTACGTTGTTATTTTACTGTGCAGATTTGGTACTTGGCCCTCCAGTATCTTCCAGGTGTATATTATTTTATATCTCTCTCGTCTTCTTTCTAGTGAGTACATTTGGAGGGCTTTGAGACGATCCCAATAATTTAGGTGTTTTATTGCGTCTATGCGTGCCGTATATGTTCTCTGTATTCCCTCTATTTCAGCAATCTCTCCTGCTCTGAAGGGGGAAGTGAGTACTGAGCAGTACTCAAGACGGGACAACACAAGTGACTTGAAGAGTACAACCATTGTGATGGGATCCCTGGATTTGAAAGTTCTCGTAATCCATCCTATTATTTTTCTGGCTGTCGCAATATTTGCTTGGTTATGCTCCTTAAATGTTAGGTCGTCAGACATTATTATTCCCAAATCCTTTACATGCTGTTTTCCTACTATGGGTACATTTGATTGTGTTTTGTACTCTGTATTATGTTTAAGGTCCTCATTTTTACCGTACCTGAGTACCTGGAATTTATCACTGTTAAACATCATGTTATTTTCTGATGCCCAGTCGAAAACTTTATTAATATCAGCTTGAAGTTTTTCAATGTCCTCAGCCGAGGTAATTTTCAAACTGATTTTTGTGTCATCTGCAAAGGATGATACGAAGCTGTGACTTGTATTTTTTTCTATATCTGATATGAGAATAAGGAAAAGCAGCGGTGCAAGGACTGTACCCTGAGGTACAGAGCTTTTCACTGCACTTGGACTAGATTTTATATGGTTGACAGTTACTCGCCGAGTCCTGTTTGACAGAAAACTGAGTATCCAGCGTCCTACTTTACCGGTTATTCCCATTGACTTCATTTTGTGTGCTATCACGCCATGGTCACATTTATCGAAAGCCTTTGCGAAGTCCGTGTATATCACATCAGCATTCTGTTTCTCTTCTAATGCCTCAGTGACTTTGTCGTAGTGCTCAAGTAGCTGTGAGAGGCACGATCTTCCCGCTCGAAATCCATGTTGGCCTGGGTTGTGAAGGTCATTGGTCTCCATGAAATTGGTGACCTGACTCTCACTCAAATACTTTTATGATGTGCGATGTTAGTGCAACTGGTCTATAATTTTTTGCCAATGCTTTGCTCCCTCCCTTGTGTAGAGGGGCTATGTCTGCTACTTTAAGTGCATCTGGTATCTCCCCCGTGTCCAAGCTCTTCCTCCACACTATACCGAGTGCCTGTGCTACCTGCACTTTGCATTTCTTTATAAATATTGAATTCCATGAGTCTGGACCTGGGGCCGAGTGCATGGGCATGTTTTCAATTTCTTTTTCAAAATTTAGTGCGCTCGTGTTTATATCAGTTATATTTACAGGGGTTTGAATATCCGGCATAAAGAAATTGTCTGGATCTTCCACCTTCATGTTGTTTATTGGGGTGCTAAACATGTCCTCATACTGCTTTTTTAGGATTTCACTAATTTCTTTGTCATCCTCCGTGTATGAACCTTCACTTGTACGAATAGGTCCAATACTGGCAGTGGTTTTTGCTGTTGATTTCGCATATGAGAAGAAATATTTTGGATTTTTCTTTATTTCCAGAATTGCTTTCTGTTCTAACTGCCTTTCTTCAGTTTCATATGAGTGTTTCAATTTCCGCTCGATTTCTTCAATCTCCCTATTTAAATTATTCCTTCTTTGACGGGAAATTCGTGTCTGCATAAGCAGTTCCGTTATTTTTTTCCTGCGTTTATAGTGTCGTCTGCGTTCTCTTTCTACGTTAGATCTCTTTCTGGCTTTCCTCAAAGGAACATGTTTCAGACAGACTTGATACGCTTTTGAAGTCAGTTTTTCTATTCCTTCTGTAGGACTTGTATTATTTAGAACAGTTCCCCATGGAATGTTTGTAAGTTCCCTGTTTATTATCTCCCAGTCTATCCTTTTATTATTAAAATTGAATTTACTGAATAGCCCCTCTCGCTTTATCAACATTTTAGGTCTATTCTGAGTATTGATGGTCGTTTGCACTTACTCTTTGTGTTCTGTTCGATATTGAGTATCCAGCGTCCTACTTTACCAGTTATACCCATTGATCTCATTTTGTGTGCAATCACTCCATGGTCACATTTGTCAAATGCCTTTGCAAAATCTGTGTATACGACATATATATATATTTTGTCATAGTGGTCAAGTAGCTGTGAGAGGCATGATCTTCCTGCTCTAAATCCATGTTGGCCTGGATTGTGGAGGTCATTGGTTTCCATGAATCTAGTGACCTGACTCCTGATTACTCTTTCAAATGCTTTTATTATGTGGGACGTTAGTGCAACTGGTCTATAATTCTTTGCCAGTGCTTTGCTACCAGCCTTGTGTAGAGGGGCAATGTCTGCTGCTTTAAGTGCATCTGGTATCTCCCCTGTATCCAAGCTCTTCCTCCACACTATACTGAATGCCTGTGCTACTGGCACTTTGCATTTCTTTATAAATATTGAATTCCATGAGTCTGGACCCGGGGCTGAGTGCATGGGCATATTGTCAATTTCTCTTTCAAAATCTGCCACGCTCGTGTTGATATCAGTTATATTTACAGGTGTTTGATTATCATTCATAAAGAAATTGTCCGAATCTTCCACTTTCATGCTGAGTATCGGAGTGCTAAACATGTCTTCATACTGCTTTTTTAGGATTTCACTAATTTCTTTGTCATCCTCAGTGTATGAACCTTCACTAATACGAATAGGTCCAATACTGGCAGTGGTTTTCGCTTTTGATTTAGCATCTTGAGGTTATCTTGAGATGATTTCGGGGCTTTTAGTGTCCCCGCGGCCCGGTCCTCGACCAAGCCTCCACCCCCAAGAAGTAGCCCGTGACAGCTGACTAACACCCAGGTACCTATTTTACTGCTAGGTAACAGGGGCATAGGGTGAAAGAAACTCTGCCCATTGTTTCTCGCCGGTGCCTGGGATCGAACCCAGGACCACAGGATCACAAGTCCAGCGTGCTGTCCGCTCGGCTGGCCAGCTTCCTATGGCATATGGGAAGAAATATTTTAGGTTTTTCTTTATTTCTTGAATTGCTTTCTGTTCTAGTTGTCTTTCTTCAGTCTGATAGGAATGCTTCAGTCTCTGTTCGATTTCTTCAATCTCCCTGTTTAAATTATTTCATCTCTGTATGGAGAGTCGTGTCTGCTTAAACATTTCCTTTAATTTCTTCCTCCTTTTGTAATGTCGTCTGCGTTCTCTTTCTACATTGGAACTCTTTCTGGCTTTCCTCAAAGGAACATGTTTCAGACAGACTTCATATGCTTCAGAAGTCAGTTTTTCTATTCCCTGTGTAGGATTTTTATTTCTTGGAACATTTTCCCATTGAATGTTTGTAAGTTCCCTGTTTATTTTCTCCCAGTCTATCCTCTTATTATTAAAATTGAATTTATTGAATAGCCCTTCTCGCTTGTTGTTTCTCTTGGGCCTACTACCGTTATTAATGTTAGTTTGCACTTCAATGAGCTTGTGGTCCGAGTACGTAGTGTCTGAGACAATAATGTCTCTGATTAGCTCATCATTGTTCGTGAATATCAGTTCCAGCGTGTTTTTGTTCCTAGTTGGTTCTGTAATCTGCTGATTGAATGATAATTTGTCACAGAATCTCAGTAGTTCTCTGACCTGTGGTTGGTTATTTCCAGGTTGACTTCCTGCTATGATGTTATTGTTTACTATTCTCCATTTTAAACTGGGTAGATTGAAGTTTTCAAGGAAGATGATATCTAGTACTGGGTTTGCTGGGTTATCAAGGATATTCTCTATTTTGTGGATCTGTTCAGTGATTCCTCAACTGTTGCATCTGGCGGTTTGTATATTAAAATAATAAGTAGATTCATATTTTCTACCTTGATTCCAAGTACCTCTACCACCTCATTGGATGAGTTCAGGAGCTCTGTGCATGCCAGCTCCTCTTTAATACTGTATACAGACCTACTCCTCCACTTGACCTAATTACTCTGTCACATCTATATAGATTATAATTCGGAATCCAGATTTCACTATCCATGTGGTCTTTTGTGTGGGTTTCTGTAAATGCACCAAATATTGAGTTCGATTCTATTAGGAGGCCATTTATGAACTTGACTATTTCTTGATTTTGGTTTCAAGCCTTGTATGTTTGCAAATATGAATGATTTACCACATTGCGTGTCAACTTTGGTGGGCTTTGGTAGTTCTCCCCCCACTCTTACCCCGGTCCAGGGTGTGTTGTTTTCGAAGTGATTCGTCCAGTTTTGGTAGTAGGACTGGTGTTGTGTGGTGTAGTACCTGTGTGCTTGTTGATAATTTGTATTCCAGTCTTGTGGGTATCTCCCTTCCCCTCTGTAATCCTGTAGTGGTTCCATCTGACTCTTCCTCTCTCTTATATTTACTACTCTGTTTCTGCCTTTGATATGTTCCAGGACAAAGCCTTATTAATATTAAGAGAAGAAAGAGGTATACATGAAGTCAGGCAGATAACCTAAACAGGGAAAGGAGACAGAATGAAAGGAAGAGATGAAGGGCAAGAGTAATTGTGTGTATGCATACTGTACTGTACTGTACTTTTGGTACTGGCTCGCTTCATTGTTGCAAATTTTTACGAGTAGTCTTTGAGTTGAAACCTGTATTTTATTACAAGGAAAAAGTGTCTTATTCACTATTTTGTAATGCAAGTTCTTGTACAAACTTACCAACTGGAACAGTTACTTATGCATTACTGTAAACAGTACAGTATATAATTTTGTATGAACATGTTCTACTTCTGGTCTAGAGGACCAATCCGAGTTACTTCCCTGGCTCTTATTATTATGGTAACAAATCTGTACTCAATAGTTTACAGCTTTGCATGGGTAGTATTTGCTAATCATGACTCCAATCCCTGTGTATCGTGACTAGTCCTCAGCACATGGGCCAGTGTCCGAGTGTTAGTATCTGACCTATATCTGTACTATACATCTTTACCTATGAATTGTGTGTCAGTTGTACATCTTAAAGACAGTGACAGTAAATGCAATCTTGATTCCTAAACAGCTTAAAATGTACTAACTCGATCCTAAAGTTATGACAGAACAGTCTGAGGATTGAAAGCCATTATGTGCCCAAAACCAAATGAGCTGTCACTCATTGTTGCAACGAGTGACAGTGATGCTCACCTACCCAACCCATTCTCTTGAATACTACATAGCATTTTTACATATAAATCCCCCAAATTCAAGAAATGATGTACTATACTAAAAATCATAGCAGTGTGCAAAATTGATGTGATGTCCTGTTTTATATTAGTCACCAAAAAGTAGCATCACTGTGTTAACCCCTGGTACCTACATCAAAATTTTTATACTGTACTTAAAAGGCCCAGTGCATGTGGAGACTTTTCCAAATATGAAAAATAGTGAAAAATGTTAAACAAATATTTGGCATCAGCGTTGTGAAAATTTCATCCCAATATGTTAAGAAATAGATTATTTTACGATTTTTTTTTAAATAAATGCATGCGCAACGGGCAGCAACCGGTACTGATAATAAGGATAACACCTCCTATTTACTGGCAATCAGGGATAAAGAGATGCAAGCATCTGTCTGATGCACAAAGATGATAAGCAGTAGTAAGGAGGGACCACAAAGTGGATATGCAGCTGGTGCCACCTGGAGGGCCAGATTTTACACATAATAAGTTAGTACTGTATGTTATTATGCTGTATTCTATTAAATATCATATAAATACATTGCCCAATGGCAATATTTCTTATGTCCCTATTTGAGACCTATTAAAAAATTCAGTTTCTGACCGATTCTCACCATTTTTACATACTGTATGTGCAAAGTTCTTAGTGCTAAGGTTCCTTGTGAATCATTTAGTCATAAAGCCATAATGTTTGGAGTTATAAATATTTTGCATATAAATTTAGCACATAGTTGGATGGCCAGATTCATAAAAAGTTTTACAGTAAACTATACTCTTAAACAATAATTTTCCCAGTAGCAAATGAATGTTACATGCCATTCTGAGACCATAATGAATAAAATAACAATTGGTGACATTATAACGTATTTCATACCTCATTGCACTCTCTCATAGATTCGGTCTCTCAAAGGTAAGGTACTTACTTCATTGCCAACAAACCGACTGCTGTAACCCTGACTATACTAAATATATATAAAAAAACACTAAACTCTTTGAGCCTTATTACCCAAAAATGTACATGTTTACATGTTTCAGTAGGATAGTGGTCAAATGTTTTATCAGTGATTATACTAGAGGCAAGGTGGGCTGTGGTGTTAGTCCATGTGTGGTCAAAGGTTGTAGTGAATATTTTAGTGATTCAGGTGGACTTGGTGATCATGGGGGTTAGCACACTAATAGTTCATGCTGTTTAGGAAGTACAATATTTGACTTGGAGGCTATTTTGTTGACAAAGGTCAATGCTGAAATCACCTATCTTGAGGTTATTCCGAGATGATTTCGGGGCTTAGCGTCCCTGCGGCCCGGTCCTCGACCAGGCCTCCATTTTGTTACACACCCCCAGGAAGCAGCCCGTAGCAACTTTAACTCCCAGGTACCTATTTACTGCTAGGTGAACAGGGTGATAGAAACTCTGCCCATTTATTTCCGCCTCTGCCAGGGATCGAACCTGGAACCTTAGGACTACAAGCCCTGAGCACTGTCCACTATATTCAATATATCATTTATTCAATGTTATATGATGTAACTATATAACCTGAGCTTGTAAAAGCACCTTCATCACCTTTAGTGATTAAGTGCTTAATTGCACACTAGTTTCTTTATCAGCTATCTCACCCTGTCAGAGTAAATGAGACAGATGTATGTGAATGCATGTGTGTGTATATATGTATGTATATGTATGGGTATAAAGTATATATGGAAGCTGATCAGAATTACATTTCACCTTTGTGAATGTACATTAATGACACTATGTAAAAGACACATCAAACACTTTATGTAGGGCATACGTAAATCTGTGTATCTATGTATTTACGTATGTAGGTTAGCTTAGCATTTTAAAAGCACCGAATCACCTTCTGTGGTTGAGTGTTCAATAAACCCTTGAACTCTATGTTTAACATTTCTCTAACCCTGTCCATGGAGGACAGAAGAAAATGTATATATGCTGGTTAGCATTGTAAATGTGTGGCCACGTCTGTGGTAGAATAATAAAAAAAAAAAAAAAAAAAAAAAAAAACTCAGCTGTCAGGCCCTCATCATCCTATGATGATGTCACCTCCTAAGACCCTTAATTACTAGTTACTATTGTTAGATGGCATAGTTATAGATTAAGTCTCTGAACATTTTGTAGTACAACTATCAGAAGTGCACACTGTAGTTTGAGTGGGGTCCCCCACCAGTGCTACATACAACTAGAGATGTATTATAGATAATACAGAGAATAGTGATAAAACAGACCTAATTCCAGAGTCTTGAACTAAAACGTCTGAATTTGCACTCGTTAGACAGGTGCCGTGTTCAATTCCTGTTACAAGACAGATATCCTTTCAAATGGTGCCCATGTTCACCTGGTCATCAACAGGTACAGTACCCTGTTTATGGTGTCTACCCTATTTATGACCACCCAATCCATGCGATTGGGTGGTTATAAATAGGAGCCGCCTCGTATGGGACAATAGGCCCTCTGCAGTTACCTTTATTCTTATGTTCTTACGTACCCAGAAATCAGACAACTGTCGTGGTTTGCATCCTGGGGAAGGTTATTCACTGGGCCGCTTTCCCATCTCCCACTATGGGAGCCCAACAAACTACACCAGTACATTGGTGTACCACTACACCAGTCTCCGTGGTGTAGTGGTAAGACACTCGCCTGGCGTTCAGCGAGCGCTTTGTCATGGGTTCGTATCCTGGCCGGGGAGGATTTACTGGGTGCAAATCCTTAATTGTAGCCTCTGTTTAACTCAACAGTAAAATGGGTACTTGGTTGTAACAACGATTCTTCGTGGGGGTCGTATTCCAGGGACCTGCCCGAAACGCTATGTGTACTAGTGGCTGTACAAGAATGTAAAATCTCTTGTATATGGACGGTCTCGCTTCATGCTGGTTGGCGTTCAATCCTCGACCGTCCAAGTGGTTGGGCACCATTCCTTCCCCCCGTCCCATCCCAAAGCCTTATCCTGAACCTTTCCAAGTGCTATAGTCGTAATGGCTTGGCACTTTCCCCTTACCCTCCCACTATGGGAAATCATATTCAATCCATAAATTAGGTATGGGAGGAAAGAAGGTTGCAAATTAAGACGCTTTTCTAATGCCAAAACCATAAACTGCCCGAAACGCTTTGCGTAATAGTGGCTTTAGGCATTGTATGTACTAGCTCTATCTATTAATCCAACAAACTTTGTAACATCTCTTGTATGTATGTACCTTACCTAAATAAACATTTATTTATTTATTTATTATTTATAACTTCAATAACAAAACTGAGTTTTTCCCATTAATATTCCAAGTGTCATATATGCTGATGTAGACATTCAAAACTAACTTTCTTAGCTAAATGAATTTTGATTAGGATTAATTAAAGACCTGCCCAAGACGCTATGCTGCTAGTGGCTGTACAAGAATGTAAGAACCAACTGTGAAGGCAGATCACTACAAGATGGGAGAGAACATATACTGTTGTAAGTGTACTGTACAGTACTTACAAAACCCTTCTGCTTGAAGTGCTTGACGACAGCGGCCCCGAGGGCGCCCCGGCCACCGTAGACCACAACCTTACCAGCAGACATTGTTGGCCTCACCCTCAACACTGCCTCAGGCACACACACACACTAACATGGATTTTCCACCCCCCACACCCCCTCTCTCCCTCTACATCCCCCCCTCTCCTAGTACAGTCCTCTCCCCCCACTAATACCCTCCTGGCTCTCCCTCACCCCTCACCCAGCCTCTCACCTCTCACCTCCCTCACCCCCCACCCCAAGAATTACCCCTAACACCCTCCCTCACCAAACCTTCCCAATTATTTCACCAAAACAGGCATGTTCTTTTTTACTGTTCTTAAGTTGCACATACAAAAATAGTTTATAAAAGTGCCAGTCACAAGACTTGTTAAAATTATGCCTGTAATAGAGGGAGTGTTTGTGGCTTTTAGTTTATCGATGAGCTGATCGGCAATATCGCTTAATTAATTAAAACAAAAATCTTTAGCATCTGTAAGAAGCCTATTAGGGCTTAAACAGTTGGATTATAAGAGAAAAGATCATTCATCAACTCGTTTGTGCAAGTGCATCTCTTGTGCATCTGATTAAAAATACATATTAGACACAGGCAATAAAAATATGAATCATTTATAGCACTAAATCTTGTGCACTTTGAAAAAATATGCAATAACAAGTTTAATTGAGGAAGGAGAATGTAAGAGTAGATAAATATTAAGGTTCTAGCAGATGCAGTCTCGAGGAAGTTCCAAGTTCCAAGATCGAAGTTTGATGACGTCATCATGGCCTAGTTGAGATAGTGTAAACTAAATATTTTACTGAAAATCTTGGTCTGTTGATGGTCGTGGGACACTGTGATATATTCATGATAAACACTGATATTCATAGAGCGTATAGATAACGCCAAGGGAAGCGTAGCAAGGCTGAGTTAAGGCCCGTGCTGGTGAAATAATGTCCCGTCATGAAGGTAGGTCTCTACAACTGGTTCACAGCCAAAACAGGAATGAATTGTCTTTTATTTTGTACGGATTTGCGTCTTACTTGAGCGGCTTCCTGCACACATCCACCTCGAGGATAATGAGCCAGAATGCAGGTAAACGTTAAGGGAGTGCAAGGCTCGCCTATCTAAGGAGAACAATGAGTACGTTGTGTGAGGTCTATTTTGGACACATTAGACAGCAGATTTCTTATTCCATTAATGCAGATATTTTGAGTCTGGTATTGAAATTGACCAGTCATACAATGTGTACAATGTTCACACAACAAAAATGTTTAGGGACAGGAGTTGCATACTGTTGAACAATGTTGAACGGGTAATACCCAGTTGGAATTGATAATACCATGGAACTTAACAACATTACTCTCGGCACACATAGCAAATGCTGTACTGTACTGTACTGTGCTATTAACGGTACAACGTTTAACGTAATGTTATCACCACAAGTTAACTAGACATAAAGGCCATACTTATATTAAAGGCACAGTTTTATAATGGAAGTTTTCAGGCTGGAATTTCACTAGTTTCCCAAAGCACCATTGTTGTTCAATATACTGTACTGTACACTACAGTATAGTTCAAGTGTATTCTTAATGACAGTGGGTATATATACCCAGTTGAATGTGACCTCAACATACTTTAGCATATTGCCAAACAAATAAACAATAGATTGATTAACCCAGGTTGTAGATAACTGAATTTTATCCAATTAATCTCTTGATTAAATCATTGTGATAAAAGTGCTCCAAGATGCCTAAGGGAGATAGATAAGCATGCAGACAGCCCTGGCATTGGGTACTGAAGTTGCAATAGGCCCTAAGTTTAATAGGTTTCCTGATCTGAGAAATGGTGTACTAGTGCAAGTTATTGGTCGACTCCTAGATTAACAGTTAACTATTCTAACAGATCCAATGATAGCCACGTACGGTCAACATAACCGTCTTCCATTACTTCATAAACAACGTGTACTGTTAAAACATACACAGGTCTGATGCAACTTTAGCATTCAGTCTTCTCCAGTTGCCTCACTCGGGATGGTGTTTTTCCATTGTTAGGCAAGGATACCTATTAGGTTTATAGAGGTCCCTCTAGGCTAGCTACTGACCCTGTGCAGGGTGCAACCTACAACACTTGAGTAACTCCCAGGTACCTGTTTACTGCTAGGTGAACATAAGCATCAGGTGTAAGGTGGCCAAACATGTTGTCCTGCAAGAAATCAAACCCAGAGCCACTTGGTTATCTGCTGACTGCCAACCACTAAAGGAGTTTTTCTAAAGCACTGTTTTGTTTGGACATCATTATACACCTCTCATCAAAACAGTATTTTGACATTTCTTGTAACATTGCTAAGTATGGTCTTAACGGTTCTTGGAAATTGCTCAAATCTACTCGGTTAAAATTTTACAGTACAGTATGTAGAAACTCCCAAACCAAAATGATATAACCCTTACCTAACCTAAGTACAGCATATTGTGATTACTTAGGATACAGACCTCAGGGTGCTGCATGAGATTAATATAGGCCCATAGCAGGCTCTGTTACCAGTGCTAGTTTCCCAGATCGTTAACTGCACTGGAAGTTGATGATCTGTGCTTCCTCTATTTTGTTTGAAAACAAATTGCATTACATTAACATTGGAAGTACTGTATAATATTAATACTATTTCATTTGAATTTTATTTACACAACTTAAATTTGCTTGAATTTGAGTAATCAAAATAGCATGATGTGTTTGTCAAGCATTGGTGGCAGTTTGAGTTGATTTGGATATACAGCACTTAGTGCTTAGTTTTGGTTTCTGGATATCAGCAAAGGTCTGACCGTGGTACTGACAGGACACTTTATTACCCATGCTGCACCTTTCTGCATGTCTACTTCAATGTTACCTTACAGTTTTAAGTACTGTACTTCCACTTGAAAATGAAATAATAAACATTAATTCATACATAACCCCTTAAGTATGACTATAAAATAATTAATTACATATGATTTTTAAGAACAATAGACTTGCTGAACATGAACATCTAAATACAGTATAGTACAGTACTGGATATTTATTATAAGTTTTGTATTGACTATACAGTATTTTACATTTTAATTTATTGATCAGTATATTTAAAGAGTTCCTCGCATTTTTTGTGGTTTCCGTCTATGAACTGGTGCACATGTTTTTTCAGCACCAGTGTCCGATTACCAGCAGCCATCCAAATTCGAGAGCTTTAACCCTTAGGCTGCGAACAACATCAATTGTTGATTCACAGGGGTAATGCAGTTATCATCATATGAAGATTTAAACAATTATTGTCTGGGTTTTTAATTGTATGATGCAAATATGGATATAAAAGGTCTGTGGATGTAAATAAAGAAAAACAAGTGACAAAACAATTGGTGAAACATCCGAGGATAAAACGGGAAGCATCGACAAAGTGGAGCACCGGTTGTTGACAAGTGCCAGACACAGCCTATCAGAGCGCTTCCAACCAGTGAAACAATAAATATTCACTTATTTTTGTGTTTTTCTTATATTTTTCATACAAATTAATAATTCTATAATGCACAATTATTTTTTTAAATTTTTAATTTTTTTGTGCATAGGTGTGTATGACCTCTTCTCCATAGCTGCTAAGGGATAATGTTAACTGTGCTTTGTTACCATATGTAAACATGAAGAGAAGGGTGAAAGACAGTTTGGAAAGGAGGAGGCAATTGTAAATACAGTAACTAATTTTTGTGCAGTTGTTTAATCTTGTAATGTAGAGTATGTTGTTGCTTCCCTAAAAGCAGACCTTTTATTACTGAGATTACAGTATTAAAGTTTCATCATACAGCCACAGTTTGTGAATGTTTTCGTGCATCCATGTAATACATGTTCCGTTAACTGAAAGATTCCATTCCAGTTGTAAGTTCAGTGGCAGTAGAAAAAGTATAGAAGAATTCTGGTTGATGTACCAAAATAAAGCTTCTAAGTTGTTTTTTTTTTTTTTTTTAATTAAAATCTGTACCTGCAGCTTTCCTGCAGTCAACTTCGAGAGCTTTTCTACTCGTAAATCCAGCTTGGAGCCAGACTTGATCAATCACACTGTTGCTTGAAGTGGCCCACATGCATATATATTCATTACAACCTGGACATTCCAGTACTTCCTGCAGGAATTTATGAGCTTCTTGAAAACGTCCCCCATTTTGTTCTGAAAGTGCCTACTACATTTGGGCAACATTTTCATTGACCCAATACCTTGACAATAAAAGGTATAATATACTGCTCATTTAGCAGTATATAGGTAACTGAGAATAGGGCAACTATAGAGTTGCATTTTTGGGGAAGATCAGCATTTGGCCTAAGGGAACCTTGATAAGCCAAACAGGATTCCTTTCCCTGACTATGGGAAATAATAAGGTGAACCACTTTGGGATTAAGGTTGTTGATTTATGGAATAAATTGGTGGGTGATACAGACATGGAATTGGTGGATCATTTCAAGCATAAGTTAGTTCTGTACAGTATTAGTGTTTGGTTGGGTATAGATAATAGCTGCCTCATATGGTCTGCGGTTTTATATTCTTATGTTCCACTCACTTAAGTACAGTATAAGCATGTGGCAACTATTTCACTTGTTGTATAACCAAATCAGCATGTAGAGTTTCTGAAGTAAGTTTGTACTGTACTGTACATTACAGTTTGACAAGTTCTCCATCAGAAGTCTTAGTGCATCTGTAGGTTAAGTAACGTACACAATACCCAAGTGACTTAACGAATCCTAGATTAATATAGTCAATATGAACACTTCAAGTTATAACATCTGCCTAACAACACTGCCATATGCAATGCACAATTAGCTCAGAATGCCCTCCTCTTTCCAAGGATCCACCTAGCCCAAAGGATCAGATGGCATCGCCTGCCTCTGGTTCATGGCTTTCTGCTGATCTTTGCATAGGGAGTTCCTCTTTGGTGTTGCATTTGCATCTTCAAGACAGCAGTATGAAGTTTCCAGGCATGTCCTCTGTTTCTCTTTGGTATATATATCCTCTCTATCTTTGGCTCTTTTTGGATAGCAGGTTGATGCCATAAAACTGTTGCCTTATGCTGTTCACCCATGACAGTGTCTTTTACTGGCATTTGGGATGGTTAAGCTTTCTAGAGCAGCATTTTTTCAGCTTTGCCAGGCTCATACTCCTTCTGAACTGTACTGATCCCTGACTCCTTTGTTGTTCTTTTCTTCTCACTTTTCTTCTTGCTTATTCTCTTCTCTTCCAGCTGATTTCTTTTTAAGACTGGTTCTTCTTGTGGACCTTACTTCTGGCTGTTGGGCTTGGGAGTTTCATTCTCTTTGCTGGAAGCCTGGGGTTTATTCCTTTGGGTAGGGCTGTAGTTGTCTTCACCTTCGACCTCATTCATTTCTGGCTATGACTGAGGCGTCTGTCATGGGGGTAAGAGATGGGAGGGGAAGGGGGACGATAAAGATGGGAGAGGGAGGGGGATGATAGAGATGGGAGGGAGTGGGTGGGGGGGGAAAGAGAAGCCACTATGAAACCCAAACATAGTAATCTTGAAGTTGTCATTGAAGTAATACTGCAAAAGTAAAAATTTATTGTGAACACACAATCCTCTGATAAACAACACCTAGACAGAAATGGTGTGAAAATAAGCAGGAAGGGCTTTTATCCATCCTGAATGATGCTGTGGTTACTTATGCTTTTGTAGTTTGTCTTTTCTTGTTTTCAGGCAGATTGTTCTGGCTTCCCCTTCCCCCCCTCATCTAATTCTGTTCTTTAACTGCTTTTTGCAGTTTCTCAGGATGTGCTTCAATGTATTTAGACTACCAATGCCCATTCTTGGTGCCTCCGTAATGCTTCTTGCTGAGTTCCAGGGTCCTTTCACCCATGTGTGCAAGCCAGCCATCTATTGGCTAGACTGGGCTTTATGGTACTAGTATAAAATTTTGTAGCACATATCGTGGTTGGTGCAGCTCCCAATCCATCACTGTTTTTTTTTTTTTTTTTTTTTTAAGGGGCCGAAAGAGGTAGCTCAGTTGAAGGCATAGCAAGGTACTTTTGAGGGCTTGGCTATTTGTTTTAAAAGTACCGTACAGTACAACTCAATTTTGTTTTGTCTTCAAACAACAATTTTGAATAGCTTATGGTTTGTCAATAATGAAGTTGGTTATTATTACTGCACTGTACTGTAGATTAAAATTTTAATCTGCATGTAATTTTAGTTTTCAAATAAAAAAATGTTGAATTTTGCAGGTGTAAGCTGTGATGCATGTTTGAAGGCAAATTTCCGTGGGCGGCGCTACAAATGTTTAATATGTTACGATTATGACCTTTGCTCTGCGTGTTACGAAGGTGGAGCTACAACAACCCGCCACACAACTGACCATCCCATGCAGTGTATCCTAACCAGACATGATTTTGGTAAGTCAATGGATTTTGAATTGATAATTTTCTGCATTTTGAAGGTGTTGGACACTGTAAAATTCGGTCTGTAGAGCAATAGAAAAATGTTCCGGGGTTCTAGGTTTATACCTTTTCATGTACTGTATACGGATGTTTTATAAAAATTTATATAATTTGTATAAAATCAAGCGATATTAATTCAAATCGGCAAAGTACAATAATCCCATAGCGTTCAGCACATGACATCTGATCTTTAATTGTTAAGTACTGTACTGTACTTTTGTAATAACAGGTTTCTCTGTTGAGTAATAATATCCAAAGAAATGCCAATTCTTTATTATTACTGTACAATATAGGGATTTTAGTGCAGAACATAATTTTCCTAAATTTCAAAATTTACAATTATCAAATGACTTAAGCTGCATGTACCTTGAATGAATCATTGCACCTCATATGTAAACATAAGAATTAAGTAAACTGCAGGAGACCTGTCAGCCCACATGAGGCTGCAGGTGTCTTAAGTGTTAACCTTTAACCCTTAAAGGTCAGTTATTGTTATATATTGATCCCTGGGCCAATGCAGTTATTCATTTGCTGATTTTAGTTATCATTTGGTTTTTATATAAAATGTTGTAAATATGGTTATAATACATCTATATGAACTTGACAAAGACCCCCATGACAAAATTCTGCTTATGTTTCATTGTTGCTTGCTATGCAGTGAGGGTATGTACTAGAGCCTGCAATTATAGTCAAATAATGATTTGGTTTATTTTTTAACCCATGCCTGGAAAATGTTCCCAGACAGAATTGCAGCAAAAGAGTGGATTGAGTCACTTCCTTTGTGCTGTGCCAGGAACAGTTATATGTGCAATAAATGTACCTATATTATTACATTGTACATTGTAATCTCTCTACAGTACTCATTCGTTGTTTTGTCAATGTGTACAGTACATAAATTAATTTAGTCAATGCAAACACTACTTTGTATAAACTAATAAGTGAAATGACAAACCAAAAACATTCAGGGTAAATGCTTACGTCCTTTTCCTCAAACCACTGTGTCAGCAATCGTCATAGTTGACACCAAAAGGCACAGTGACCCTGCCACCCAGTTTTCTTCTACAGCTCGCCAAACAAGAAAAAGCATTCATTTTATATATAATATTGTGTGAGGTGACAATTCTAAAGTTAGCTGCATTTTCAAGTGTTAAAACAAACTGTTTATGCTTTGTTGGCAAAACTTTAATTATATTGTTAGTAATTTTACAAATATAAAAACCAGCACTGAATGTAACGAAACGCCATTTTCTGGGTGAGACCCGGAGGCTCCTCGGAGCTTACTAGACTGATATGCTAATGTCAGACTTTGGCATCAGTCATATGTGTATGGAGTTGTGGGCCTACCGGGGACTACAAGCCAGAACCTGGCCCCCTCAGAGTGGTATGGGGAGCAGTAGCCTCTAGAAACCCCCATGTGGTTGGAAGCATTCTATACCATCAACCAGGTCAGGCACCCAGAAAGGTAAGCATCCCAAAACAAACCCCTATTCTGGTGAAATTATTGCTACCAAAAGCTGAACAAGTGGATAGAACTCCCCTAAAAGAAACGAGCAAACGATCATGATGCCACACGTCGCCGCCCCGCTGTCTGCGCAGCTCCCCCCTCCCTGTGAGGAGGAAGGGGGAGCCCCAGACCCCTCACGCCAGCTATCCACCTGTCAGTTCTGAGGCTGGATGTTAAAACATACGAAAAAAAACACCGACCGGGGGGAGGGAGGGATGCCGGGGAGCCTCCGGGTCTCACACAGAAAATGGCATTTCATTACATTCAATGTTGGTTTTCTGTGGGGAGCCCCTCCAGCTCCCAGGAGCTAACTACCCACAAAGAAAAAACTTAGTGACTTACCCGGGAGGCGGTCGTTGCTCACTCCACAACGCGAAGTTGACACAACTGGCTGCAACCGCTGACCTAAAACAACACAGGCCTGTCGAGGCCCCAGGTAACGAGGTAACGAGCAGCCAGGACCCTGTTCAACTGCCAAAAGCCCCGTGCCCGAATGACAGCCCAGAACATGGTGCCAAAGACGGCAGCAAGAGCAGTGAACGTACGAACGTCATGGGCAAGGGGATAGACCGCAGGCTGGCTAGCCTGAAGAACTCTGCGGACGATTTGGGAGACCTGCACCTGCGAACAGGGAAGAAGGGAAACCAGATCAACCCAAAGCGCGTCCCCGGAAACAAGCCGTGGCACAAAAACAGCAAAGAGCTGCCACCGGACACAAAACATGATCACCCCCGGCCCAACCTACCAAGAACCCAGGAACCCCTCCAGAAAGCAGCAGTCTTATTCTTCACCAAAAAAGAAGGAAACGGCTGCAGACGAACAAAACCAACTTCAAGACCAAAGCAGAAACGTCAATAAATGCAGCTACCGAAGAAGGGACAAAAGGAAAAGGAAGGACTGCCAAACAGACCGCCACTGCCTCCAAGAAGAAGCCCACAGGTGGGACACCATCAACGAAGCCACCCAACCACCAACAGAAGGCGAAGACTTGAGACAGAACCGAACCGGCCCCGCCATGTGCCAATCGAGCCTAGGAAGAGGCGGAGCTGCACGAAGATCTCGGGTGCGACCACGGAGTCAGCAGAGCCGGAACTCCAAGCCAGCAAAGGAGGAGGTGGAACGTCCGCCATTCAGAAAAACATCCCAACACCGGCGATCCCGCCAGGAGATCAGAGACGACAGTCCTGACACGCAATTCTAGAGAAGGGAAACCGTGAAAACGCCAACTGGCCGGGTAAGCCAGGAAACCTGGAACCCAAACCTGGCAATAGGAGAGCCAAAAGGCATAAACAAAACACACAACCATGTGTAGGATAAAATAAGAAAACAGAAAAACACAAGAAAAGACCAGAAGAAAAGCCCCAGCACCAATGGCCAGGGACAAGAGCGTAGAAGGAAGAGGAGGAACGAAGAAGGCAAGTAGTAAAACGGAAATGAAAGGGACTCGACCAACAACACACAGAGCCGCTGGTCATGTCCCAACAAGCCACGCCAACACAGTTGTGTGACACGTCCTAGCACAAGACGAAAAGGAAAAAGGTGCAAAGGTACGCCACCAGACCGGCACCTGAACCAAGGAATACGAGCTACGAGGAGATGATCACCACATTTAAGATTCCCAGAGGAAGGGATAAGGTAAATAAAGACCGACTACGGGACCCCAGGGGCACACGCACCAGGGGACACTGGTAGAATGAGAGCCCAAATGAGTCAAAGAGACATGGGAAAGTATTGCAGTGTCAGAGTAGTATACAAGCAGAACTCATGAGGAAGCGATGTGGTGGAGGATGACTCTACACACGGCTTCAAGCCCAGATGTGATAGCGCCTAGCAGGCCCAGGAACCTGCACGTGAGCGAACGACAGGTGAGAAGCAGGACCGAAAGCCACAGCTCAACTCCCGCAAACACAACTAGGTAAGGACAACTAGGTAAGTACCGTACAGAGAAGCCAATGTATATGGAAGGGCTAAGCCAGGCACTGCAAGACGTGCAAGGAAAGAGTGACCCAGATAAGACTACGAAAAATGGGGCCATGACCTCCCCTTGCAACCATTAACCCAGAAGAACAAGTAAGGCTCCAGGAAGCACAGAGTGGCCAAACAAAAATCCACAACCAATCCCCAACATGCATCTACAGCATGAAAACTGCAACAAAACATCACCTACTAGCCTCCAGCTGTTTAACTATAGGATGATACTGAATATAATTTTTAGCCCATTTTGCTACATGTACAGTACCCAATTAGCAAACTCGGTCAATTTATTTTTCAGACACTCGCTCGTTACTGACCACTCCAAATTTTCCAGAAATATAAACTTAATTATTGGAAAAAACAACATAAGAATGAGTGATATATAATGGTGCAATAGATATACGGGATAGAAAAGCAATTAGTCAGCAGAGATGCATTCCCAAAATGCGTCAACAGCGGACACCCATCAATTTATCTATTGACGCAGACTGCGTCGCCATAGAACAAAAGTGTTAAGACTCCCCAGCCTGATAGTTAAAATTTTTAAGGAATTGCTGTTTGAGAGAGATGGCTTACTAACAGGCATTTTGAATCCTATGGAAGTTATAGCCACGTTGCATGAACTGTGCGTTGGGAGGGAAGGAATTATCAAGGGAAAGTGCCAAGCCGTTACTACTATAGTACTTGGGAAGGGGTCAGGATAAGGATTTGGGTTGGGACAGGAGTGAATTTGATCTGGAATAGATTTAGAATCTGTTAATTAGGAGTGCAGAGGGTGTGAAAATCATTTGTATCAATTCATTGAATGAGTTCGTATTAATTCTTTAAATCATGTTCTCGTCATCAGATATTTGTGTTATATTGTGACTTTCTCTTAGGTCAATTATTCACTGTAAACTTGTGTAAACTAACAAAACTATATTCAGAAATGTCTGTTTAGTAAATTTAAAGTACTGTCTAAGCTCACTTATCTGGAATATGTGGGAAGTACCCCTCACCAGGTAAGCCAGACATCTGCATAAGCAGAATTCTTGTAGGGGAAGTCCAAAACTGACCATGTTCAAAATTGTTTGTACCTTAACCAACTCAATTCTAATTTCCACATGCAAACACTATAAATAAAAAATATAATTTAAAACAAACTTCAGCGTGTTGAAGTTCATCATCTTATTTGATGTTGTGGATCTCGAAATTAGTAGTTCTTGAAAATTTACATAACCTAATGTCTGGTTGTCCAGATATAAGAAAGTTTTGCCAGAAAATTATCCGGACTTGTCTTAGATTCTGTGCCAGTCTGTGTTATCCGGCCAAATCTCAGGTTATCCAGATTTCTGTCCAGATATGGCAGAAAATATCTGGATGCAATTTTGGCCAGATAGCCCAAATACATGTACTGTATTCGGTTAAGTGGACTCCAGATAACCAAGCTCATACAGTACAGTATTTGAATTTTATTTGAAATTGAATTTATTCACATTAAATGTAAATATTTTCAGAAAACCTGTTC
This sequence comes from Procambarus clarkii, assembly GCF_040958095.1. Taxonomy (NCBI): domain Eukaryota; kingdom Metazoa; phylum Arthropoda; class Malacostraca; order Decapoda; family Cambaridae; genus Procambarus; species Procambarus clarkii. The sequence continues at coordinate 45,638,621 of NC_091169.1, read as the reverse complement.
TTTAGAAATGTTACTACATTATACACCTGTATAAGCAATTTGACAAAAAATCCCTATTATCATAAAACTTATCACTAAATAATTTTCTATATATTTTCTATATATTTTTCTCTTAGATGTGTACTATGGGGGAGAGGCACTGTCAGTGGAACAGCCTCAGAGTTTAACATGTCCATTTTGTGGCAAGATGGGCTACACAGAAACATCATTGCAGGATCATGTCACTGCTGATCATCCTGACTCGGCTTATGAAGTGGTAAGTGTCTTGATGGTATATTTACAAGTGTGTGTCAGTGGTATATTTATAGGCGTGTGTCAGCCCACCATCAAAACAAAGGGCGGTTGAGTTCACAATGTTCATTTATAAAATATGAACTACTGTATTGCAATTGGTGAGGGTTTATATTCTGAACATTTATCAACCCTGACTTTGTTATAATGAAAGACATGATTATTTTCCTCCAGGCTATACTGTTAACATTTTCTAAATTAATTTAACTAATGCATCTTACCTAATTTAGGCCTAACTATACTATATGCACTGTACAGTATATAATCATTTATAATTGAGAAAATTGCCATGGAGTGAAATCAGTGCTGCTTCCTTATGTTGGCTTTGTGGGATGTTCATATTGCCACAAAGTAGAACCTTGTAGCATGGAACCAGCAGCTCCTATTTTATGTGGCTGTGTTTCCCGATCACCAGACTCTTGTGGTAGATGCTTCTCAGCTGAACTGGAGTCAATGGAGTTTTCTCTATCTATCCTCTGATTCAGCTGTTGCTCTGGTACTTTGCAGACTGAAGACATTCTCTGGCAGAGTTTTGCTCCTGACTACCTTTTGGCCAGCCCAGCCTTAGTTTCTGGCCCTATAAGTCCTTTGTCCAAATCCATATAATTTTCCAAGACTCTGCCTCTTTTAGCAGATCTGCCCGAGTGATGTTCCTCAATGGTTCAAAATTCCACCGATTTACCCATCTTAAGTTTCTGACTCTCATGTGCCTCTTGTAGTACAGTTTGCAGGTGACCAATTTCTTGATGTGTCACCTTCTGCTTCTGTTGCGACAACTATTTGAGGTTGCTTGGTGCTCCTTCCATTTCTTTGTCTCTTGGTTGCTTATCTTCAGTTCCTGTTTCTGTGGTCGTTTTACTCTTATCTTGGGTGTTTGTTGAACAACTTTTGTCAAATACTGTCGCTTCATATGGATCGGCCTTGGTGGAGCCAATGTTGTCAGCCTTCAGTGAGGATGTTTCATTGGCTCTGTTTTGCCAGTTGTCTTTAACATTTTTTTGCCTTTGCCTTTCTCACGCTTTTCTTTAGCCTTCCTGGTCTTTGGATAAGGTTTTGGTTTTCTCTCCTTTCAGTTTTCTGTTGACCATTTGCTCCAGGGTTCCCCCCTCTCCTTTCTGGTTGTAGTGTTGGGGAGTTTCATGCATCTTTCTCCTTCTTTCCTAGCTGAAAATGAGACAGCTGGTTTTCTTTGGTAAGTAATTGGGGCTTGGCTAGTTCAACTGAGGTGCATTATTTGTTGCATTCATTTGCACTGTTCATCATTATCTCTGTACCACTGGTGTGTGTGTGGTGGTGGCTAGTGGTGTGTAGTAGGTGGATGCTGTTGACCTTGTGTCCCTGGTCCCCTGTTCTCGGGCCCAGTTTCCTTGGATCGTCTGCAGTGTCATTAAGTTCAGCCAGCCTGTTGTCTACCCTCAAGCTTCCTTTTGTTTTCACCTTCCAGGTTTTGGATTCCAGGCTGCATTTAGCTGTGTATGTAGCTCGGCCCTCTCTTAGGTATCAACTCATTCTGTGTCGGCTGTAGAGAGAGTTGAACCATTGCTTCCTATTAGAGATCCATAGCCTTCTGTTTATATGAAGGATGTATTTGGCTCTTAAACAGCTACATTGGAAATATCATGGCTGCTTAAATTACTGTATCCTCAAGAACTCCACATTTACAGGAATCCCATACCACTAATAACATCTGTAACATATTCTTAGGGATTCCACAAAATACTGATGACATCTGATAAATACCAGGCAAGTTTCCCCTCAACCAATTTATGAGCAACCTCGCCCTAAAACACACAGGTGAATTGGAATATAAGGCCACCAAAAATCAAGCATTGGCTGTCACACACCGGGTAGTAGCAAGTAACATCTTGCAACTCAACTTGTCACATTGCTGTCATGCCATTCAAACATCAACCAGTGTAACTAAACTGTCAAATATACATATAAAATTACCATATTGTATGTTCCTTGTCCAACCCTGTCATAACTTTACAGTTCAAATCCTTTAGAGTATGGAGATTGTTTCCTGTCTGATGAGGCATGGAACTTTGCTCTGCCTTGGGTCTTCATTTAAGGCTTGAAGGAAGGAGTCCAAGGTGGATCCCTGGGTGCCATTCAACCTGTCATGATCTCTGATTCCCTCAGCAAGGTTTGCAAGCTTGGATGGAGGATATTCCATATCTATCAATGTTTGTATATTCCCATGGCTTGTTTGGGTCCTTGTTCAAGTGTTTCAGGTGGTTTCTGATATCCTCCTTTGTGTTCAATCTGGTTAGTTCTTTTTTGGTTCCTCCTGAGGACTGGGGCCTTGCTTCCTTCTTTAACCCTTGTTTGCATTCTAGTTGGCTTTGGCCTTAAGGTTGTAGTTATGAGGTCCCTACTTCATCCTGGCTTTTCGACAACCTGATCTTTTTCTTGGGAAAATGGCCATGCTTGTGCCATACCTGTACATTTGAGTGGCATGAGATGGGCTCCGTCTTTCAGGTTTTCTTGGGCTATGCCTTGTTTGCTCCACTCGAACCTTCCCTGTTTGTTCATCCTTCCCTGAGTTATGGGCATATGGCAGCTCCTTGTGCAGTTCCCTTTGCTTCTGAATAACGTGCTGTGGAGATTAATTAACAGGTATCATGTTCACTTAGCTTCTGTTTTCTGCATCTAGCATATGGTTGAGTTATTCTGTCTTATTCTGGGTCATCCTGAATGTTTTGATTTCAATGCCAGGGGTTGCAGCCATGTTACTTGAAGTTCCCTGAAGCTCAAAATCCCACTTAGTGTCTCAGAAGTATTCCTTTAGTTACATACACTTTACCCCCCCCCCCTTGTAGTTTAATTTCACATTCTCATGCTTCCTCTGCTGCAGTCTCATACTTAGCAACATACTTTATTACAGCCCATCCTCTTGTTTTGGTAGTACAGTACTTATACAGTAGTAATGATGAGGACCATAGTATATATACCGACGAACAAAGAAATTAATTAATGTCTATTGACAATCGTCACAATAGGTACTATCTAAACAGGAGGATGGGTTGCTTTATTAACATCTGAATGTGATCAATCTTTCCAATAAGAGTTAATAGTCTCTGAAATATTTCCTTTTCCTTCCTTCCAGTATTGATGGGTCATTGCCACCTCTCACTCTTGTTACCTGTCTTAACATACGGCTGCAAAAATAGTTCTCCCAATTTTTTAAATAAAACTGTCCACTTCTCCACATTCTTCCTTCGTATGATTCCATACTGCCTTTGGTTTACAAGTATTGTATAGTTTTATGTATAATTCAATGGCCTTCATTGCCATACTGTAAAACACTTGACCCAACAATAATTGTGGGGCCTAGTTGTAAACTGATTGGTAAATCATGTGCCCTGGAAAACCAGTAAGGTAACGTTACACTCTATGCCCATGTGCCCTGGAAAACCAGTAAGGTAACGTTACGCTCTATGCCTGGTAACAACATTCACATGTTATCTTTTTTGTCCTTTATTCATCATGTGTATAAAAAAGTAGTTATGGCAATTTATTAATGTGTTTTCTATTGTTAATTTTTTACTGTTCAAAAAATCTTAATTTCTTTTATTTCTACAAGTACCTGAGTCAAGATTCGAGGATGTTGGGATTTAATTTTTATTCATTTATTGCTGTGTTTTTAAGATGTCCAGATGTATATTTAACCCCAAACAATGTGTTGTATTTACAGGTTTGTCCAATATGTGCCTCTGTGCCTGGAGGGGACCCCAACCATGTAACAGATGACTTTGCTGCTCACCTCACATTGGACCATCGCTCAGGTGCCCCAAGAGACCTCATATCCTTTTATGCAACATTTCATACCTATGATTTTATGTAGCATTTTCTTCATTTGTTCTTATTTTAAAATCAAATTTTCCAATATCTATTGTGTAGAAAAAAAATCTGGAAGGCTTCCATTCAATATCTTGAATGCATCGTATTAACTGAAAACTAGTAACACTTCTTTAAGATTGTTATAGAATCATTCCATTTGTTATTGGGGAATATACGACACTGGCCTTTTTTGAGCCGGTCGGCCGAGCGGACAGCACCCTGGACTTGTGATCCTGTGGTCCCGGGTTCGATCCCGGGCGCCGGCGAGAAACAATGGGCAGAGTTTCTTTCACCCTATGCCCCTGTTACCTATCAATAAAATAGGTACCAGGGTGTAAGTCAGCTGTCACGGGCTGCTTCCTGGGGGTGGAGGCCTGGTCGAGGACCGGGCCGCGGGGGGACTAAAGCCCCGAAATCATCTCAAGATAACCATCTTAGTGATGTAGTAAATTTTGTAGTACTGCACAGCAGTAGGTTAAGTTTGTGATGTGCTAGAGTTGTTCAGTACCTACTGTAATTTCCAATCTCCGATGGCTTAGATTTTGAAGGGGAAAGGGATAGCAATTGGCAAAAGAC
>NC_091169.1:45293911-45323911 GCF_040958095.1 Procambarus clarkii | reverse complement strand
TATGTCCATACACTGCTCGGAGGGGGGGGGGGGGCTGCGAGTCTTAACAGTTCATATTTAAAGAAATGGAAAATATCACTAACGTGAGTTCTTAATGCAACATTGAGAAGTATTATAAATATAGGTGAGATTGATGAAGCCTGGTAAATGGTAAATAACGAAAATGGCTCCACAAACAGAAATGAGGTAGAAAAATTAATGTAAACACACACACACACACACACACACACACACACACACACACACACACACACACACACACACACACACACACATTCACTCACTCACTCACTCACTCACTCACTCACTCACTCACTCACTCACTTACTTTTCAAGCACATCAACAAACTGGAAAAGGTGCAAAGAAATGCAACTGAGTGGCTCCCAGAACTGAAGGGCAAGAGCTACGAGGAGAGGTTAGAGGCATTAAATATGCCAAAACTAGAAGACATACAAAATAGTAACAGGAATTGATAAAATTGATAGGGAAGATTTCCTGAGACCTGGAACTTTAAGAACAAGAGGTCATAGATTTAAACTAGCTGAACACAGGTGCCGAAGAAATATAAGAAAATTCATTTTCGCAAACAGAGGTAGACGGTTAGAACAAGTTAGGTGAGAAGGTGGTGGAGGCCAAGACCGTCAGTAGTTTCAAAGCGTTATGTGACAGAGTGCTGGGAAGACGGGACACCATGAGCTTAGCTCTCATCCTGTAACTACACTTAGGTAATTACACTTACACACACACACACACACACACACACACACACACACACACACACACACACACACACACACACACACACACACACACACCACACACACACCACACACACACCACACACACACACCACACACAGGGCCTCGTAGCCTGGTGGATAGCGCGCAGGATTCGTAATTCTGTGGCGCGGGCTCGATTCCCGCACGAGGCAGAAACAAATGGGCAAAGTTTCTTTCACCCTGAATGCCCCTGTTACCTAGCAGTAAATAGGTACCTGGGAGTTAGTCAGCTGTCACGGGCTGCTTCCTGGGGGGTGTGTGTGTGTGGTGTGGAAAAAAAAGTAGTTAGTAAACAGTTGATTGACAGTTGAGAGGCGGGCCGAAAGAGCAAAGCTCAACCCCCGTAAAAACAAAACAAAACACACACACACACACACACACACACACACACACACACACACACACACACACACACACACACACACACACACACACACACACACACACATGACACTGGGAAGACGGGACACCACGAGCGTAGCTCTCATCCTGTAACTACACTTAGGTAATTACACACACGCACGCGCGGGCGCCGGTGGCTGTGTAGATAGTATGCTGGACACGTAATCCTGTGGCCCAGGCTCGATTCCCGGCACTGGCAAGAAACAAAAATGGGAAGAGTTTCTTTCGCCCCTGATGCTCATGTTATCTAGCAATGAATAGGTACCTGGGAGCTAGACAGCAGTTATACTCGCCTAATTGTACTCACCTAATTGTGCTTGCGGGGGTTGAGCTTTGGCTCCTGGGTCCCGCCTCTCAACTGTCAATCAGCTGGTATGGGCGGCTTCCTGGGTTTGTGTGTGTGTGTATACTCGCCTATTTGTGCTAACCTATTTATGCTTGCGGGGGTTGAGCTCTGGCTCTTTGGTCCCGCCTCTAAACTGTCAACCAACGGGTGTACAGGATCCTGAGCCTACTGGGCTCTTACCATATCTACACTTGAAACTGTATGAAGTCTGCCTCCACCACATCACTCCCTAATGCATTCCATTTGTCAACCACTCTGACACTAAAAAAAAAAAAAATTCTCTCTAATATCTGTGGCTCATTTGGGCACTCAATTTCCACCTGTGTCTCCCTAGTGTGTGTGCCCCTTGGGTTAAATAGCCTGTCCTTATGTACCCTATCTTCCAGCGACGTGAGGTTTAACTCCCGCAGTCTCTCCTCGTAGCTCATACCCCTCAGCTCGGGTACTAGTCTGGTGGCAAACCTTTGAACCTTTTCCAGTTTAGTCTTATGCTTGGCTAGATATGGACTCCATGCTGGAGCTGCATACTCCAGGAGTATGGAGTGTGTGTGTGTGTGTGTGTGTGTGTGTGTGTGTGTGTGTGTGTGTGTGTGTGTGTGTACTCACCTAGTTGTGCTTGCGGGGGTTGAGCTCTGGCTCTTTGGTCCCGCCTCTCAACCGTCAATCAACAGGTGTACAGATTCCTGAGCCTATTACAGATTCCTGAGCCTATTGGGCTCTATCATATCTACACTTGAAACTGTGTATGGAGTCAGCCTCCACCACATCACTTTCTAATGCATTCCATTTGTCAACCACTCTGACACTAAAAAAGTTCTTTCTAATATCTCTGTGGCTCATTTGGGCACTCAGTTTCCACCTGTGTCCCCTTGTGCGTGTTCCCCTTGTGTTAAATAGACTGTCTTTATCTACCCTATCAATTCCCTTCAGAATCTTGAATGTGGTGATCATGTCCCCCCTAACTCTTCTGTCTTCCAACGAAGTGAGGTTTAATTCCCGTAGTGTCTCCTCGTTGCTCATACCTCTCAGCTCGGGTACTAGTCTGGTGGCAAACCTTTGAACCTTTTCCATTTTAGTCTTATGCTTGACTAGATATGGACTCCATGCTGGTGCCGCATACTCCAGGATTGGTCTGACATATGTGGTATATAATGTTATCAAAGATTCCTTACACAAGTTTCTAAAGGCCGTTCTTATGTTAGCCAACCTGGCATATGCTGCTGCTGTTATCCTCTTGATATGAGCATCAGGGGACAGGTCTGGCGTGATATCAACCCCCAGGTCTTTCTCTCTCGGACTCTTGAAGTATTTCATCTCCCAAGTGATACCTTGTATCTGGTCTCCTGCTTCCTTCCCCTATCCTCATTACATTACATTTGCTTGGATTAAACTCTAACAGCCATTTGTTCGACCATTCCTGCAGCTTGTCCAGGTCTTCTTGAAGCCTCAAGCTGTCCTCCTCTGTCTTAATCCTTCTCATAATTTTGGCGTCGTCAGCAAACATTGAGAGGAATGAGTCTATACCCTCTGGGAGATCATTTACGTATATCAGAAACAGGATAGGTCCGTGTACAGAGCCCTGTGGGACTCCACTGGTGACTTCACGCCAGTCTGAGGTCTCACCTCTCACTGTAACTCTCTGCTTCCTATTGCTTAGGTACTCCCTTATCCACTGGAGCGCCCTACCAGTTACTCCTGCCTGTTTCTCTAACTTATTCATCAACCTTTTATGGGGTACTGTGTCAAAGGCTTACCGACAGTCCAAAAAAATGCAGTCCGCATTTGCATGTGTGTGTGTGTGTGTGTGTGTGTGTGTGTGTGTGTGTGTGTGTGTGTGTGTGTGTGTGTGTGTGTGTGTGTGTGTGTTGGCGTGATGGGCACCTGGTGAGGCTGGCTATAGAGCGGTGTTGCGTCGCCAGCGGTACGTTTCTGTCAGTAGCGGCCACATTAATGCGCTCGTGTGTGCGCACTTCTCATAAATACATAATAAAATGTGTGCAACGTTACGCGCACACACCATCAACACCTACAACAATTGTCTCACAAAAGTCTCACAAAAGTAGCTGAGTGATAGCGTCTTTCAAGAATTTAGTTGTAAACCCCATGAATACTTTGAGACATTGTTTAGCGTTTGAGTGAAGTAGAGCATGAAGCTAATGCAAATGTCTGCGGCTGAATCAGCTCTGGGGAGGCCTCGTTCCAACCAACTCAGACTTTGCCTCTTTTCTCTTTCTTAAAACATGCAGTAAGGCGAATCGTGGTACTTCAGGTTGAAGTTCTAGACTTGAAATATGATGTTTATTCGTGAGAACTCTGGTATTATCTTAGTGGAGACTCGCAGCCTGAACCGCAGGTGTGTGGGCAACTTGACATGGGTGGGCGTGGCTTGGCAGGGAGAGTAGGTGGGCGTGAGCAGGTGGCTCACGGGATATGGTGGCATCACCACCTTAGTGATAGCCTCATCACCCCCTCCCTACCCCCTCCCTACCCCCTTCGTACTCAACCATATAATGTGTTCACCACCTCTGCTCTGTAAACGTTTTGCTGACAGTGCTATTAACGTTTTGCTGAAAGCTGTAAACAAACTATGCCAAACTTCTTATTCTTGTCTACTTTAACATGGATTCTTCAGGATTTATCGTGTCGAGTACATTCAACAAACTCTAAGCTACATCCTACATGAACTCATTTTGAAGTGCAACTTGAGTTAGATCCATAATGAGGTGGTTAAATAAGTATATAATAAGTACTCGGCTACAGTTGTATTATTAGGTAGAGCCACTGGAGGGTACCATTGGGGTCGGTATCGACTCATAATCACAAAAGACGCAATAAAAATGCGTCATAATAGTACACATTAAAATATGGTAATATTGGCGCTTTCTGTGCATCAACCTTGACAGGTTAGGTTGATTGGTTGTCTACGAAGTGGCGGATGGAGACAAGGGACTGTACAGTCCCCCCCAAGTTGAACACGTTGTTGTTGTTATAAATTCAGCTACTCGGAACAACTTCCAAGTAGCACGGGCTATGGTGAGCCCGTAGTGGACTTACCTGGCACAATTGAGTTAAATACGTTTGGACTTGTATTTAAAGTACGATTTGTGATGGTAAAAGTGAAGGCAGTGATGTGCTGTGTTGGGCAAGATGATGCTGCCCACTAAGATACAATGCTGCCCAACTTGATACTTCCTTGTCGTCGTCCATCTTAATCTTAACCATTAAGGTTGCAGTTAATATAAAGGACTTGCTGTAGGAAGTGCCGGATCAGCCGGGTTGTGCTGGACATGTGGGTTGTCGGGCCATTGACAACAACAACCATACCGATCAAGGCCCCTAAGAAAGCCTAACCACTAGTAGCATTTTGACTTACTAGAAAACCTGCCTAACCACTTGGGTTGGACGGTCTCGCTGCATGCAGGTCGGCGTTCAATCCCCGACCGTCCAAGTTGTTGGGTACCATTCCTTCCATTCCTCCCCCCCCCCCCGTCCCATTCCAAGCCCTTATCCTTTTCAAGTGATATGTAGTCGTGATGGCTTGGCGCTTTCTCCTAATAATTGGCTTCCCTTCCTAGAAAACCTTGAGGCAACTGCATGTACCATAAAGACAACTCATCCTGCTAGTCCAAGTGAGTTTATGAAACAAACTTTTGTTTGTATAGCGTCAATGACCTAGTCTGTCTCGATAATAGGCGAATTATTTATCAATCTTCAAAGAAGACCGGTATTTTGACTGGACTATTATTTAAAATGTAACTACATTCTCATGTTGTTCTCAGTTATGTCAAATATTGAAGGGGTAAATATACGTAGCGACATCTCGCATGGCGTGTGATGGTGACTGGTTCATGGACGTGTTGACATTGCATGATGGAGGTTGGCTGGAGTTGGTGGGTCCAGTGGTGTGTTCTCCAGAAGCCCGGGTAATGTTGGTGTTGTCACGCCCCCGCACCTCATGAGCGACGGGTGTTAGACGGCCAGGCAGGAGACGGGATAGTTGTCTTGGCTTGGTGTTCCCAGGGAACGATGGGGAACACAGGTGTATATACACAACCCTTCCCTAAATGCAGCCCACTGCTCCCCCGACCCGCTCATATCACGTTTTAAAACTACCCCGTGCCACCGCCACCTCTCCCTCATCGCTCCCCAACCACACCCCTTCCCGCCACATATATACGCCCTCTGCCGCTGGTCAGTCCCCCGCCCCCCTTTTCCCTTTTGGCGTGGCTTTATGCCACCACCAGTCCCCCCCCCCTACCTGCCCAACCCCCTGGTTCCCCTCGGTAGCGTTGGTGGCGCCCCCCTCTCTCCCTTGAGCGGGTCTTACCCAGCAGGTTGATAGTGGTGGTAGGCGAGGCTGTGGGCACGGTTGTGGCGCCAACTTACCCTAGGAGGTCAACGCCGCTCGCACAGTTAACAGTATAGAGTGGCTCTAGCTTACACCGTACATTTGTCAGTGTGGGCCTAGTTAATTATTTTGAGGAAAGTTGTGGTGGACAGTGCACGAACCAATCATTTATTAAAAAACAGTAAATTAGGAAGGCAGCATGTCTTTCCGGCGGCACTACGGGACGGGCAGCTACAGCTCGTCTCTACTTACGTCACCACTCAGCAGTAACTACGGGTCGCGGGGCTTGGGGGGTTACAACTCCTCATACTCCACTCCGCATGCATACACACCCTCCTACGCCAGCTATGGTGGTTACGGGGCCAAGAGCAGTGCTCTCAGCCGGTCGGCGTCGTTACCGCGAGACGCCAGAGATCGGTCAGTGCCTCGTCTCAACTTCTCTAGAGGGAGTTCGCCCAGTCGCTCTAACTTCACCAGCTCCTACTCCAGAAATACCTCCCCGACCCGTTCCTTCACCATTACCTCGCCCTCTAGAGTGGAGTTGGAACTGAGCGACTCGAGCAGCAGCAGTGGCGACGCACCCTCATCCTCCCTGTACCGCCACCACAGTTTCTCCGCAGGCAGGAGTTCCGTGTTGCCGGTCACTCCACGGGCATACTCCAGGGACTACGGCACTCACTACTCCACCAGCAAGGGCTTCGTAAGGTCCAGCAGATCAAAATCCCTGGGCTCAACGGGCTCCATCTCCTCCCTTTCCTCCGGCTACGGCTCGGGAGTAAGTACGGCACACTTGGCTTGACAGAGAGCTTGTCCTATTACCCAGCTACTACATTTGTATCGAAATCGACCAATCTGTCAAAATTTCGGGTTTCATTAACAATTAGAGCACCGTATTGACGTTTCCTATTGGTCACAATGGGTTGCCGAGGTCTGAACATTTCTGGTTACGCAAAAAATTGCATTATGTAAAGAATGTAAAATAACATAAGAACAAAGGTCTATTCCAGAAGGCCTATTGGCTCATACGAGGCAGCTCCTATTTATAACCACCCAATCCCACTCATATAGATGTCCAACCCACGCATGAAACAATCGAGGGACCCCACCTCCACCACTGTACGCAGTAATTGGTTCCTCAAATCAACAACCCTGTTACCGAACCAGTATTTACCCAAGTCTTTCCTAAAGCTAAACTTAACCAATTATGTAAAGAATTGTTTGAATTAACCCATTGTTTCGTGTTCTGTCTTGTGTTGACATGGTGAGAGCAAGCTAAGGCAACCATAGCCAGGCTAACCCGGGCCTTCCTCCAATAAAATTCAAGTTATAGCCACTGGTTGAAATGTACAGAATGTTTTTTTTTATTTATTTTTATTTTTTTTTATTACCTAAAATGTTCACGTTTTATACTATTGGACTTCTAAAGGTGATAGCAAAAAGTGAAACAGACTTGACTATAAATCTAACCTAAGACTCCTAGGACTAAATATATAATACAAGGCCTAACGTTTGCAAGCTTAGACCTAAGATGCGGATTCCTAGCCCAAAGTACATATGTTACTATAGTAAGAGGAGTGGAGCCGTAAGTTAGGCTGGGTGTCACCTGGTACACGGAGCTCTGCGACACTTGTACACCAGCCCGCCCTCCTCCTCCTCTTAACGTACTACTTGTACACCAGCCCGCCCTCCTCCTCCTCTTAACATACTACTTGTACACCAGCCCGCCCTCCTCCTCCTCTTAACATACTACTTGTACACCAGCCCGCCCTCCTCCTCCTCTTAACATACTACTTGTACACCAGCCCGCCCTCCTCCTCCTCTTAACGTACTACTTGTACACCAGCCCGCCCTCCTCCTCCTCTTAACGTACTACTTGTACACCAGCCCACCCTCCTCCTCCTCTTAACATACTACTTGTACACCAGCCCGCCCGCCCTCCTCCTCTTAACATACTACTTGTACACCAGCCCGCCCTCCTCCTCCTCTTAACGTACTACTTGTACACCAGCCCGCCCTCCTCCTCCTCTTAACGTACTACTTGTACACCAGCCCACCCTCCTCCTCCTCTTAACATACTACTTGTACACCAGCCCGCCCGCCCTCCTCCTCTTAACATACTACTTGTACACCAGCCCGCCCTCCTCCTCCTCTTAACATACTACTTGTACACCAGCCCGCCCGCCCTCCTCCTCTTAACATACTACTTGTACACCAGCCCGCCCTCCTCCTCCTCTTAACGTACTACTTGTACACCAGCCCGCCCTCCTCCTCCTCTTAACATACTACTTGTACACCAGCCCGCCCTCCTCCTCCTCTTAACATACTACTTGTACACCAGCCCGCCCTCCTCCTCCTCTTAACGTACTACTTGTACACCAGCCCGCCCTCCTCCTCCTCTTAACATACTACTTGTACACCAGCCCGCCCTCCTCCTCCTCTTAACATACTACTTGTACACCAGCCCGCCCTCCTCCTCCTCCTCTTAACATACTACTTGTACACCAGCCCGCCCTCCTCCTCCTCTTAACATACTACTTGTACACCAGCCCGCCCTCCTCCTCCTCTTAACGTACTACTTGTACACCAGCCCGCCCTCCTCCTCCTCTTAACGTACTACTTGTACACCAGCCCGCCCTCCTCCTCCTCTTAACATACTACTTGTAATAACCCTAATTTTAATTTTGCCCCGAGGGGCGTGGACCATCGTACATATATTGACGAAATGGCCAATTAGAATGTTGAATTTGGTACTAATGAATTTGGTACTAATGAATTTGGTACTAATGAATTTGGTACTATTGAATTTGGTACTAATGAATTTGGTACTAATGAATTTGGTACTATTGAATTTGGTACTATTGAATTTGGTACTAATGAATTTGGTACTATTGAATTTGGTACTAATGAATTTGGTACTATTGAATTTGGTACTAATGAATTTGGTACTATTGAATTTGGTACTAATGAATTTGGTACTATTGAATTTGGTACTAATGAATTTGGTACTATTGAATTTGGTACTATTGAATTTGGTACTAATGAATTTGGTACTATTGAATTTGGTACTATTGAATTTGGTACTAATGAATTTGGTACTATTGAATTTGGTACTATTGAATTTGGTACTAATGAATTTGGTACTAATGAATTTGGTACTATTGAATTTGGTACTATTGAATTTGGTACTAATGAATTTGGTACTATTGAATTTGGTACTATTGAATTTGGTACTATTGAATTTGGTACTATTGAATTTGGTACTATTGAATTTGGTACTATTGAATTTGGTACTAATGAATTTGGACAAAAGTTTTGAAAGGTTTTTCATTTATGTTGCTAATATAAGCAAATGTAAGCATCCTACTAGGCCTAATATGGTACATATATGTAGGCTTAGGAATCTCTGAAGTTTGGTCCACCTGGTTACTATAAGTACCATGTAAACAGGAGGATGAGTTGCGGTAATAGTACAACACGTTGAGGTTGTATGCGTTAGTACACATGTGTACTACCTTACCTTGCGCGTTACCTTGAGATGGGTCCGGGGATCAAGGTCCCCGCGGCCCGGTCTTTGACTAGGCCTCTTGGTTGGGGGGTGTGGTCATCCGGACTTGAACGCGGCTGGTCGCAGCCTGACGTATGACTTATCAGCCTGGGGCCAGATTCACGAAAGCACTTACGAACCTGTACATCTTTTCTCAAATATTTGGCGGCTTTGTTTACAATTATTAAACAGTTAATGAGCTCCGAAGCACCAGGATGCTGTTTATAACAATAACATCAGTTGATTGGGAAGTTTTCATTCTTGCAAATTGATTAATAAATGTAAACAAAGCCGTCAAAGATTGAGGAAAGATGTACACGTTCGTAAGTACTTGCGTAACTGCTTCGTGAATCTGGCCCCTGGTTGATGAGGCATCCTTAGGAGGGGTTTATTAAGTCTTGGCCCTTGATGTTGACGGAGCTCTCCACCACTACCTACTGCGCATATGCTTTTCAGCGGGGCTCTCATGCACCAACCCGTCCTCCTGAGGTTTCCCAACGTTAAGAAACTGTCGTACTAAAGTGCCCTTATCCTAACCTACCAGAGGACCCAAAACAGAAAACGGGACAGTATGTCAATTTCAGGAGCCGCCACCATTGTCTAGTACGACGGTTTTTGCCCTTGGGAGAGTATACGTCAAAATGCGACGTTGTATTAGGAGGACGGGTTGTATGGCCATCCTGCTACATGTACTTTATTATTAGTGTATGGTAGGTATAGAGGCAGGTCAGGCGTAGTGCCAGGAAACTACACGAGGCTTATTGGCCCACACGAGGGAGGGAATTATTAAGGGAAAGCACCACGCCATACCTTGCCATGATTTCGGGGCTTAACTTCCCTGCGGTCCGGTCCCAGACCAGGCTTCTTGGTTGCTGGACTGGTGAACCAGGTTGTTGGACGCGGCTGCTCGCAGCCTGACGTATGGATCACAGCCTGGTTGGTCAGGTATTGGTTTCTGTGCTGCGATTCGAACCTGGGCTGGGCCATTATAACTATTTATATCCACCCAAACTCATTCATATATATGTGTAACCTTCGCTTGAAACACACCAGTGTGATGTCTATAAAGTTACCCGATAATTTGTTCCATAAATTGTGTTTACAAGCCAGTATATACCCGGGTCGTTCCTGAACCCAACCATATCCATTGTATACCCTTTGTTTTGTTTAATTACATAAGTATATTTAATGTTATGTATATCACCTTTATTATACCCTTTGTCTGTGTATGTTTTAATCATACCAGCCCTCACCCTTCGTCTTGCTAGACATGTAAATTGAGGCTTTTTTAAATCTCTTCATCAGGAAGGTTTTATTTATATTTTAATTCCCGGGATTAACTTTATCATCCTTCTCTGTACGCGATCAAGTGGTTTCATGTCCTTTGAAACACAGACCTAAACTGAACTGAATAATGTAACTAGGCCGTAACAAGAGCAAGATGGTGAGGTGTGTGGGTGGTGGTGGGTGATGGGCGTGTGTGTGGGGGGGGGATGGCATGTGTGGCGGGGGTGATAGGCGTGTGTGAAGTGATGGGCGTGTGTTTGGAGAGGGGTGATGGGCGTGTGTGTGTGGTGGTGATGGGCGTGTGTGTGGTGGTGGTGATGGATGGGCGTGTGTGTGGTGGTGGGGGTGATGGATGGGCGTGTGTGTGTGGTGGTGATGGGCGTGTGTGTGGTGGTGGTGATGGATGGGCGTGTGTGTGGTGGTGGTGGTGATGGATGGGCGTGTGTGTGGTGGTGGTGGTGATGGATGGGCGTGTGTGTGGTGGTGGTGGTGATGGATGGGCGTGTGTGTGGTGGTGGTGATGGGCGTGTGTGTGTGGTGGTGGTGATGGGCGTGTGTGTGTGGTGGTGATGGGCGTGTGTGTGTGGTGGTGATGGGCGTGTGTGTGTGGTGGTGATGGGCGTGTGTGTGGTGGTGGTGGTGGGCGTGTGTGTGGTGGTGGTGATGGGCGTGTGTGTGTGGTGGTGATGGGCGTGTGTGTGTGTGGTGGTGATGGGCGTGTGTGTGTGGTGGTGATGGGCGTGTGTGTGTGGTGGTGATGGGCGTGTGTGTGGTGGTGGTGATGGGCGTGTGTGTGGTGGTGGTGATGGGCGTGTGTGTGGTGGTGGTGATGGGCGTGTGTGTGTGTGGTGGTGATGGGCGTGTATGTGTGGTGGTGATGGGCGTGTGTGTGGGGGTGGTGATGGGCGTGTGTGTGGTGGTGGTGATGGGCGTGTGTGTGTGGTGGTGATGGGCGTGTGTGTGTGGTGGTGATGGGCGTGTGTGTGTGGTGATGGATGGGCGTGTGTGTGTGGTGATGGATGGGCGTGTGTGTGGTGGTGGGCGTGTGTGTGTGGTGGTGATGGGCGTGTGTGTGGTGGTGGTGGTGATGGATGGGCGTGTGTGGTGGTGGTGATGGATGGGCGTGTGTGTGGTGGTGGTGATGGCCGTGTGTGTGGTGGTGGTGATGGGCGTGTGTGTGGTGGTGGTGGTGATGGATGGGCGTGTGTGTGTGGTGGTGATGGGCGTGTGTGTGGTGGTGGTGATGGGCGTGTGTGTGGTGGTGGTGGTGATGGGTGGGCGTGTGTGTGGTGGTGGTGGTGATGGATGGGCGTGTGTGTGGTGGTGATGGGCGTGTGTGTGTGGTGGTGATGGATGGGCGTATGTGTGTGGTGGTGATGGGCGTATGTGTGTGGTGGTGATGGGCGTGTGTGTGTGGTGGTGATGGGCGTATGTGTGTGGTGGTGATGGGCGTATGTGTGTGGTGGTGATGGGCGTATGTGTGTGGTGGTGATGGGCGTGTGTGTGTGTGTAGGGGTGATAAGGGTGTGTATCGGGGAGTGATGTTCCTGATCAAGTCAGTTGTGATGGCTCCGCACAACACGAACACCAATGGCGGCTGGCTCACCAGGTCTTGGCAGGGAAGCCAGACTCCAGCATCGTACGACACTGTAGAAAAACTCCTGACACCAGCCACTGATGTTAGTGAGGACATTCAGTGCTCTACATTAATGAGGAAGGTCAATGTATAACCTCTGACTTAGTAGGGCGAAGAGGTTGAACGGCCTATTAATATTGACATAGGTCGAGTGCACGAGGGGAGTTGTGTAAAATCCTGGTTGGTGTCTCGGAGAGGCTGAAGGATCCAAGTAAGTTCAGTAGAACTTTTGGTTTCAACTCTCTCTGACCATGTCTTAGCTCAGTCGATTAAGGCAGCGTCTGGGATGCTCTCGGACGTAGGTTCGAATCCTCGTCACGGCCCTTGTGGATTTGTTAATAACTACTGACAACACTCATTATTGAGGCAGCTCTATATGTAACTACTGACGAACATTGAGGCAGGTCTGTGTAACTACTGACAGTAAACTGAGGCAGGTCTGTGTAACTACTGACAGTAAACTGAGGCAGGTCTGTGTAACTACTGACAGTAAACTGAGGCAGGTCTGTGTAACTACCGACAGTAAACTGAGGCAGGTCTGTGTAACTACTGACAGTAAACTGAGGCAGGTCTGTGTAACTACTGACAGTAAACTGAGGCAGGTCTGTGTAACTACCGACAGTAAACTGAGGCAGGTCTGTGTAACTACCGACAGTAAACTGAGGCAGGTCTGTGTAACTACCGACAGTAAACTGAGGCAGGTCTGTGTAACTACCGACAAGCGCTAATGAGGCAGACGACGAGTGACAATAACGAGGATGAAGATACGATGACCTAACCCACATTTCTGAAGATGGAGAAATGACAACGTTTCGGTCCGTCCAGGACCATTATCACGTCCACACGACTTGATAATGGCTTGATAATACACACGACTTGATCAAGTGGAACCAGTGAAGAGCAGGGGTGCCATAGACACAATCAGAGAACACTGTATAAACATCAGAGGTCCGCGGTGGTTCAACACCCTCCCAGCGAGCATAAGACATATTGCCGGATCAGCCGGGCTATGGTGGGTGGGTATGTGGGCCTGCGGGCCGCTCCAAGCAACAGCCTGGTGGACCAAACTCTCACAAGTCAAGCCTGGTCTCGGGGCGGGCTTGGGGAGTAGAAGAACTCCCAGAACCCCATCAACCAGATAAGTCGTGAGGAATTGATGAAGGTCCACAACGGACCGAAACGTTGTCGTTTCTCCATCTTCTGATGTGTGGTTTATGGACCACCTCCATCGTTAATGGTGGTGGTCTGTGTGTAACTACAGACAGCTCTCCTCGCCCCCGCCCCCTCTCCTCCCCCCCCTCACTTCCCCCCTTTCCTTCCCCCCTCACTTCCCTCTTCCCTTCCCCCCTCACTCCCCCCCCTCACCTTCTCCCCTCACCTTCCCACCTCACGTGTTCTCTTACACCTGCCCCCTCGTCACCTTCATGCCTTCCCCCCCCCCCCTTGCCGTCTCCCCTCCCACCCTACCTACCTCATTTCACGCCTTAGCAATCTCCTATGGAGGAATAGGTCAGTGTCACAGCCAGCCAGTATGGTAGAATAGGTCAGTGTCACAGCCAGCCAGTATGGTAGAATAGGTCAGTGTCACAGCCAGCCAGTATGGTAGAATAGGTCAGTGTCACAGCCAGCCAGTATGGTAGAATAGGTCAGTGTCACAGCCAGCCAGTATGGTAGAATAGGTCAGTGTCACAGCCAGCCAGTATGGTAGAATAGGTCAGTGTCACAGCCAGCTAGTATGGTAGAATAGGTCAGTGTCACAGCCAGCCAGTATGGGTGGTAAAATTTTACAATTCCTAAGTACACACAACACACCAACAACGGCATTTTAATGAGAGACAGTGTCACACGAGGTAAACAAACTAATACTGTGTACACGTCTGGTAAACATATGCGCAGCTTACCAAATTACACAATTCAGAGAATTACAGCGCTTATCTTTCAAATAGATTAGACAAAATCTTGTCTTGAAATACGCACCTTACATTGAATCTCCTTGGGTTACCCCTGCGGTGATTTCGGGGCTCGACGTCCTCGCGGCCTGGTCCCCGACCTGGCCTGGGAAACGATAGGGTTTCCGTATTTAAGGTGCCTAATTTGGGTCTAATGGTACATTGCTTTTGCGTAGTGGTAAGCGCAGTTTTATTAATTTAGAAGGTCATGGATTTGATTCCCGCGGCAGGACAGAACGTTTGTCCTTGGACCGTTGGAGATGGAACGCCAACCTTCAAGAAGCGAAGCCGTTGCTGTACCGACCAGTCAAAGTGGTTGGATGTAGTAAGAATAGGGCTCATGTTGGAGAAGTTGATAGTTAATAACTGCGTTACAATTGTCTTCCCTTAAGAGAGGCAGTAGTACTGTTGTGCTTCATGTGAGTATTATCACCATAGTGAGGTGGTACATAGCTGTATATGGTCCCACCGGCCCTTCTTGGCTCCTCTCGCTGGGTTAGTGTACTCTCACATTGTCGCGTGTTATCTTGAGGTTATCTTCAGATGATTTCGGGGCTTTAGTATCCCCGCGGACCGTTCCTCGACCAGGCCTCCACCCTCAGGAAGCAGCCCGTGACAGCTGACTAACTCCCAGGTACCTATTTACTGCTAGGTAACAGAGTTTGATGCAATAATGGCAAGGAAATGTTTTCTTATTTAGTGTTGCAACAAGTCTCCCTTCACTGCATGTGTAAACTAACACTTACTTGTCTATGAATATTTTATTATATTTGATTATATTTTTTCTTAATAATTCATATAAATGTTTTAGAGTTCATTCAGTTAATGTTTATGATATTTAACATGTACTCTCCTGAAGTCTCCAATGCCTCTGGCAAAATGTATGACCTACTTGCGATGATACCTGCCCGGTCCTCCACCAGATTAGAAGCCCATGATATTTTCTTTGTATTCCCGAGAAGAATATTGTATAATTCGTTGGTATAATGGTACATCTTGGTGGTTGTCGTATATAGGCCTAAATTGATTATTGGTCTATATATTAGTGGAGTAACCTTGTCCCCTTACACATGTTCTGTTGTTGCTATAGACTGAGCTATTGGGAACAAGAAGTTGTAAGTAGCACGGGCTATGGTGAGCCCGTAGTGCACTTACCTGGCACAGGAGCGGGAATGTATGTGTGTACACACGTGTGTTGTTGTAGTTTTAGATGTAGCTACTCAGAACGAAGACACACAGACATGTGCGTTAGTATAACTTTATATGGCACCGGAATGTCTTAAGGAGAGGCTCTTGTGGGAAGAGGATGAGGTGCACGAGGCTGGCAGGCACAGTTTAAGTGGCTCCCACACGCACATCTCTCTCCTCGGTGTTCTCCACATAGTGCCTGTAGACAGGTATATTTATCTTGAGGAAAGTTACAATTCATTCTGCTAAGACCTGGCGTACAGTGAGCGGTGTTTGTGTGTGTTGATGCGCAGCAGTGTATTGTAATGGTGGTAATGTGACAGCCACGCACCATAAAAAACCTCTTGTGTAAAGGAGTTGAGTGGCTAGGAAAACAGTGAAGGATATGAGACGCTAGTGGAGTGCATGGACGAGAAGCCAGCAAGATTAATGTGTTTTGAAGGGCCAGCCCTTGGTGCAGGTGTGGGCGGCGGGCGGCGGGAGCCAACACCACATTACCGTCTGCACCCCCCCTGCTCCCCCCCCCCTACCAGGCTGCACCTTTACCACCTGCCCCCCTTCCCTCCCCATTGTAGCACCTTTACCACCTGATCCCCCGCCTCTCACTCACTCTCCCATCCCTCTTCCCCTTGCCTCCTCTCCTCCCCTCCCTCATCCCCCTGCTCCCTCACCCCCTGCTCCCTCACCCCCTGCTCCCTCACCCCCTGCTCCCTCACCCCCTGTTCCCTCACCCCTGCTCCCTCACCCCCTGCTCCCTCACCCCCTGCTCCCTCACCCCCTGCTCCCTCACCCCCTGTTCCCTCACCCCCTGTTCCCTCACCCCCTGTTCCCTCACCCCCTGCTCCCTCACCCCTGCTCCCTCACCCCCTGCTCCCTCACCCCCTGCTCCCTCACCCCCTGCTCCCTCACCCCCTGCTCCCTCACCCCCTGTTCCCTCACCCCCTGTTCCCTCACCCCTGCTCCCTCACCCCCTGCTCCCTCACCCCCTGCTCCCTCACCCCCTGCTCCCTCACCCCCTGCTCCCTCACCCCCTGTTCCCTCACCCCCTGCTCCCTCACCCCCTGTTCCCTCACCCCCTGCTCCCTCACCCCCTGCTCCCTCACCCCCTGCTCCCTCACCCCCTGCTCCCTCACCCCCTGCTCCCTCACCCCCTGTTCCCTCACCCCTGCTCCCTCACCCCCTGTTCCCTCACCCCCTGTTCCCTCACCCCCTGTTCCCTCACCCCCTGTTCCCTCACCCCCTGTTCCCTCACCCCCTGTTCCCTCACCCCCTGCTCCCTCACCCCCTGCTCCCTCACCCCCTGCTCCCTCACCCCCAGCTCCCTCACCCCCTGCTCCCTCACCCCCTGCTCCCTCACCCCCTGCTCCCTCACCCCCTGTTCCCTCACCCCCTGTTCCCTCACTCCTGCTCCCTCACCCCCTGCTCCCTCACCCCCTGTTCCCTCACCCCCTGTTCCCTCACCCCCTGTTCCCTCACCCCCTGCTCCCTCACCCCCTGCTCCCTCACCCCCTGCTCCCTCACCCCCTGCTCCCTCACCCCCTGCTCCCTCACCCCCTGTTCCCTCATCCCCTGTTCCCTCACCCCCTGTTCCCTCACCCCCTGTTCCCTCACCCCCTGTTCCCTCACCCCCAGCTCCCTCACCCCCAGCTCCCTCACCCCCAGCTCCCACACCCCCTGCTCCCTCACCCCCTGCTCCCTCACCCCCTGTTCCCTCACCCCCTGTTCCCTCACCCCCTGTTCCCTCACCCCCTGTTCCCTCACCCCCTGTTCCCTCACCCCCTGTTCCCTCACCCCCTGTTCCCTCACCCCCTGCTCCCTCACCCCCTGCTCCCTCACCCCACCTGCCCCACTTACACACATCTTCACATCACCTCAGTGTTTCATTTATCATCAAGTGGGAATCGTAACCCTATCAGTTTTGTGTGTCATGTATATAAACGCTGCGGTAAAGAGACGTTGATGGGGTGACAAGTGGCGGCTCAGTATAAGTGGCTAGAGTGTGGCCACACTGGCGGCAGGCCTCGGGCTACACTTTCCTGGGTATTGGTGTGTTCAGTCACACTCATATATTTATAGGCCTCTTACACATTGGTCAACTTGTCTTTGAATTATAGTAGGTCTACTGCATCAGATTTGAATAATGAACTTCATGGTGGTTGTAGGTTTGAGGATGCTGAAGTGGTGCAGAGAGTTGGTTCATTGTTGGATGTAACAGTTGTGTGGATCAACGCTCGCAGTAACCAGTACGGTGCATTATTTACATCTGTCATTGTAAACAACGCCATTACAGTGGCGCCATTTGACTCCAGTAAGTCCACTCACTTAGATATACTCACCTAGTTGTGCTTGCGGGGGTTGAGCTTTGGCTTTTTGGTCCCGCCTCTCAACTGGTGTACAGATTCCTGAGCCTACTGGGCTCTATCATATCTACATTTGAAACTGTGTATGGAGTCTGCCTCCACCACATCGCTGCCTAGTGCATTCAGTTTGTTAACTACTCTGACACTGAAAAACTTCTTCTTGCTAATGTCTCTGTGGCTCATTTGGGTACAAAGTCTCCCCCCCCTCCCGTGTCCCACAGTTCGTGTCACAACGGCAGGTGTTCGTGTCACAACGGCAGGTGTTCGTGTCACCTGCCATTGTTCCAATGTGATGTCACATTGCAGGCCTAAATATTAAATTATTCCAACTGTGAATTCTGCGTAGCTTGAGGCTCAGTACTTTAAAGTGCAGATTGTATGCAGGCAGTAAAGGTTCAGCCTATGTTTAGGAGCCAGAATATTTCACCTTCCTTGACAGGAGACGTTAGCAGTAAATACTACTGAACATGAGTGCCCCATAATCATAAAGGAGCATATCTCCATGGCCTAACATCTCATCTTCTGACATATATTTTAATACATTTTGTGGGTGATGATACACTTGCTTCGTTGTGCTCTAAACGTCGGGTCATCTGGCATTATTATTCCTGGAACTTGAACTTCTTCCTTGACTTGACTGCGTTTTGTTTACTGTATTCGTTTAAAGTTCTTCCTTAAGTTCCGTACTAAGTATGTAGAATGTGTCACCATTACCATTGACCGTGTTCATATCTCATTACACTTTTACTCTCTTCTCCCGTAGTAATTGTTATGCTATTTTGAGTATTATTAGCAAAGAAGTTGTGGTTCATGATCTTGACTTTATCTGCTGCAAGGCTCCTCAAATGCTCCTAAATTGATAGTACTTATGGCAACTATTTGGTCAAACCTTCACGACTGTGTTATAGAATTAGTCCAGATATCGTTCTAAAATACTGAAAATATAACAGAAGAACGTAACCTCTTCTGGAGTGGAATATTGTTGCACAATAATAGCCTCGTTCAAAGCTGGAGAAATTGCTGACCTGGAGAACGTGCGAACCTCATTTACTGCTAAAATACATTGAAACAAACATCTATATTAATAGGACCGTTTAAAAACTTTTAAATCTGTATTAACTAGAACGCAGTTGAAAGATACGTATATATACAGGCGATGAGTCACAATAACGTGGCTGAAGAATGTTGACCAGACCACACGCTAGAAGGTGAAGGGACAACGACGTTTCGGTCCGTCCTGGACCATTCTCAAGTCACAATCGACTTGAGAATTGTCCACGACGGACCGTAACGTCGTCGTCCCTTCACCTTCTAGTGTGTGGTCTGGTCAACATACGTATATATAATAATTTTCACTTGGAAAACATTAGTGTGACTGGTTCCAAATCTGCATAGGACGGTAAATATGCATAACTACACGAGACCAGGAGGGCTAGCAGGATGTGCGAAACAGACCCGTTGTAAAGCAGACGATGGGTATTCAGCGGCTTCAGCGTAGACGAGCTACGC
This sequence comes from Procambarus clarkii, assembly GCF_040958095.1. NCBI lineage: Eukaryota > Metazoa > Arthropoda > Malacostraca > Decapoda > Cambaridae > Procambarus > Procambarus clarkii. The sequence goes on along the minus strand of NC_091169.1, from coordinate 45,304,562 downwards.
TGAAAAAGAACTCTTATCAACATTACGGCCCCAAGACCTTATAAGACTCCCTCTAAACATACAGGGCATAACTGGCTCACCTCTCGCAGTGTTCAAAAGAGAAATTGATAAGTACCTCCAAAGCCTAGTGTACACATGTCATGTCATGGCTATTAATGTTAGGTTTCTGGATTTTTCCGTGCCTCCTACAAAACTCAAATAATTGCTATAGCTACTATCATTTAAGGGTGATGGGGCGCTGTAATGATGTAGGATGTTGCTCCATTACACACAGAAATCACAATAGCGTGATGCATCAATGATATTGGGATTTCTGTGTGTAATGAAGTAAGGACGAAGTGGTAGCTATTGGCATAGCTCGAGTGCATGGGGGGAATTGTGTAAAATCCTGGTTTGTGTCTCGGAGAGGTTGCAGGATGCAAGTATATTAGTAGAATTTCTGGTTGCAATTCTTATACCATGTCGTAGCTCAGTCGATTAAGGCAGCGTCTGGGATGCTGTCGGACGTAGGTTCGAATCCTCGTCACGGACCTTGTGGATTTGTTCATAGCATGTTGCTGTTGAAAATCGTTCTTTAACGAGGAAAACGAGACACCTTGAGTAGCATACGGTCAGCATTTTAACAGGAAGTCGAGTTGCCCAGTTTTTTGCACTAGAGTAAAACTCTTGAGTGCATGAACACCTTAAGATTTGGAGGGCAAGTCTTCCCGCGATCTCTTAACGCTTCGAGTGACCCAAACTGTTGAACTCTGCTGCACGCAGTCCGACACAGGAACAACAGTCTGGTTGAACAGGCACCTTATGTAGGTGTTTTGTCTAGTGCCGTGTGTGTTCAAACGTGTCTGGTGTTAAACAAATGTTACAGGCCACAGAAGTGTCTGTTGCAGTCCTTATTACATGCTTACTTTTCAGTGGAGTCATTTTACACATTGTCATGCCTTCTGGTCTCCTAAGAATTGTATGTCGTTGCAGATTTGGCCAGTCACTTTAATATTTTCTAGGTGTAGATTGACTGACTCACTCACTACTTCAGTACACTGATATAATGATGCTAGTAAGATGATTTAGCTGTAGCCAACTGTGTGTGCGTCAGAGCCTTTATGTGGCCGGTTGACCGGATCTTTCGGGCATCAACGAGTAGAGCAAATATTCTCCAGATGGTAGGAGTGAGCCTAGGAGTGAATGATGGCTGACGGAGTGATGTGGTAAACTCAGACTAGAGACGGAACAAGCGGCGTGAACCTGTTGATGGCTGTGAGTGACTATCGTCGTGGTCGGCCAACTTCTCACTCTCTCATTCTCCTACACTCATAATACTGTACTCTAAAAATAGAAATACCTGCATCTTCTCCTTGAGGTTATCTTGAGATGATTTCGGGGCTTAGCGTCCCCGCGGCCTGATCCTCGACTAGGCCTCCTTTTTGTTACACCCCCCTCCCTCCCATAAAGCAGCCCGTAGCAGCGGTCTAACTCTCAGGTACCTATTTGCTGCTTGGTGAACAGGGACATCAGGGTGAAATAAACTCTGGCCATTTGTTCCGCCTCCACCGGGGATCTATCACGGAACCTTAGGACTCAAATACCGATCGCTGTCCACCATGTACTCATATGATTTATTAAGGAAAAATGTGTTTTCTCGTTTTTGTCTCCCCCCCCGCCCCCCACTACTGTAGTCAGGTCTTTCTGATTACGTGTGTGTGTGTGTGTGTGTGTGTGTGTGTGTGTGTGTGTGTGTGTGTGTGTGTGTGTGTGTGTGTGTGTGTGTGTGTGTGTGTGTACTCACCTAGTTGTACTCACCTAGTTGTGTTTGCGGGGGTTGAGCTCTGGCTCTTTGGTCCCGCCTCTCAACCGTCAATCAACAGGTGTACAGATTCCTGAGCCTATCGGGCTCTGTCATATCTACACTTGAAACTGTGTATGGAGTCAGCCTCCACCACATCACCCCCTAATGCATTCCATTTGTCAACCACTCTGACACTAAAAAAGTTCTTTCTAATATCTCTGTGGCTCATTTGGGCACTCAGTTTCCACCTGTGTCCCCTTGTGCGTGTTCCCCTTGTGTTAAATAGACTGTCTTTATCTACCCTATCAATCCCCTTCAGAATCTTGAATGTGGTGATCATGTCACCCCTAACTCTTCTGTCTTCCAGCGAAGTGAGGTTTAATTCCCGTAGTCTCTCCTCGTAGCTCATACCTCTCAGCTCGGGTACTAGTCTGGTGGCAAACCTTTGAACCTTTTCCAGTTTAGTCTTATCCTTGACTAGATATGGACTCCATGCTGGGGCTGCATACTCCAGGATTGGCCTGACATATGTGGTATACAAAGTTCTGAATGATTCTTTACACAAGTTTCTGAATGCCGTTCGTATGTTGGCCAGCCTGGCATATGCCGCTGATGTTATCCGCTTGATATGTGCTGCAGGAGACAGGTCTGGCGTGATATCAACCCCCAAGTCTTTTTCCTTCTCTGACTCCTGAAGAATTTCCTCTCCCAGATGATACCTTGTATCTGGCCTCCTGCTCCCTACACCTATCTTCATTACATTACATTTGGTTGGGTTAAACTCTAACAACCATTTGTTCGACCATTCCTTCAGCTTGTCTAGGTCTTCTTGAAGCCTCAAACAGTCCTCTTCTGTTTTAATCCTTCTCATAATTTTAGCCTCGTCCGCAAACATTGAGAGAAATGAATCGATACCCTCTTATGTGTGTGTGTGTACTCGCCTATTTGGACTTGCGGGGGTTGAGCTCTGGCTCTTTGGTCCCGCCTCTCAACTGTCAATCAACTGGTGTACAGGTTCCTGAGCCTATTGGGCTCCATCATATCTACACTTGAAACTGTGTATGGAGTCAGCCTCCACCACATTACTGCCAAATGCATTCCATTTGTCTACTACTCTGACACTAAAAAATTTCTTTCTAATATCTCAGTGGCTCATTTCGGCACTCAATTTCCACCTGTGTCCCCTAGTGCGTGTGCCCCTTGTGTTGAATAGCATGTTCTTATCTACCCTATCAATTCCTTTGAGAATTTTGTATGTGGTGGTCATATCCCCCTAACTCTTCTGTCTTCCAGCGACGTGAGGTTCAACTCCCGTAGTCTCTCCTCGTAGCCCATACCTCTCAGCTCGGGTACTAGTCTCGTGGCAAACCTTTGAACCTGCTGGAGCTGCATACTACAGGATTGGTCTGACATATGTGGTATATAATGTTCTGAATGATTCCTTACGCAAGTTTCTAAATGCCGTTCTTATGTTGGCCAACCTGGCATATGCCGCTGATGTTATCCTCTTGATATGGGATTCAGGGGACAGGTTTGGCGTGATATCATCCCCCAAGTCTTTCTCTCTCTCTGACTCATGAAGAATTTCATCTCCCAAATGATACCTTGTAACTGGCCTCCTGCTCCCTACCCTTATCTTCATTACATTACATTTGCTTGGGTTAAACTCTTAACAACCATTTGTTCGACCATTCCTTCAGTTTGTCTAGGTCTTCTTGAAGCCTCAAGCAGTCCTCCTCTGTCTTAATCCTTTTCATAATTTTGGCATCGTCAGCATACATTGAGAGGAATGAGTCTATACCCTCCGGGAGATCATTTACGTATATCAGAAACAGGATAGATCCCAGTACAGAGCCCTGTGGGACTCCACTGGTGACTTCACGCCAATTTGAGGTCTCACCTCTCACTGTAACTCTCTGCTTCCTATTGCTTAGGTACTCCCTTATCCACTGGAGCACCTTACCAGTCACTCCTGCCTGTCTCTCCAGCTCATGTACCAGCCTCTTACAGGGTACTGTGCCAAAGGCTTTCCGACAGTCCAAGAAAATGCAGTCCGCCCAACCTTCTCTTTCTTGCTTAATCTTTGTCACCTGGTCATAGAATTCTATTAAGCCTGTAAGGCAAGATTTACCCTCCCTGAACCCATGATGGCGATTTGTCACGAAGTCCCTTCTCTCCAGATGTGTTACTAGGTTTCTTCTCACGATCTTCTCTATCACCTTACATGGTATACAAGTTAAGGACACTGGCCTGTAGTTCAGTGCCTCTTGTCTGTCACCCTTTTTGTATTTTGGGACCACATTAGCCGTCTTCCATATTTCTGGTAGGTCTCCCATTTCCAGTGACCTACTATACACTATGGAGAGTGGCAAGCAAAGTGCCTCTGCACACTCTTCAATACCCATGGTGAGAGCCTGTCTAGACCAACAGCCTTTCTCATATCCAGATCCAACAGGTGTCTCTTGACCTCATTTCTCGTAATTTCGAACCCTTCCAAAATTGCCTGGTTTACTGCCCCCTCTCCTAGCACAGTGACCTCACCTTCTTTTATTGTGAAGACCTCCTGGAACCTCTTGTTGAGTTCTTCACACACCTCTTTGTCATTCTCTGTGTACCTGTCCTCGCCTGTTCTAAGTTTCATTACCTGTTTTTTCACTGTTGTTTTCCTCCTGATGTGACTGTGGAGTAGCTTTGGTTCGGTCTTGGCTTTGTTTCTCTGCGTCTCTTCTCACACTAACACACTCATTCCTGGTTCTCTGGTATCTCTCTCTGCTTTCTGGTGTTCTGTTATTTCGGAAGTTCCTCCACGCCCTTTTGTTCAGTTCCTTCGCTTCCATACATGCCCTATTATACCATGGATTCTTCTTTTGCTTCTCGGATTTTTTCTTTTGGGCCGGGATAAACCTGTTTACTGTCTCCTGACACTTTTGAGTGACATAGTCCATGTCTTGTACAGACAGCTCTGAGGTCTGTGTCCCATGGTATATCTCTAAGGAAACTTCTCATCTCCTCATAATTTCCCTTTTGGTATGCCAGCCTTTTGTTTCCTAGTTCTTTTCGGGGGGAGATAAATCCTAGCTCTACCAGGTACTCAAAGATCAATACACTGTGATCACTCATTCCCAAGGGTGCTTCCAACTTAACTTCACTTATATCCCACTCATTTAGAGTGGGATTATCTCACTCATTGATCATTAGATCAATATCAGATCAAGCATGGTTGGTTCATCTTCTCCTCTCATTCTTGTCGGTCCCTTGATTGTTGGCTTAGAAAGTTTCTTGTTGCCACGTCCAGCAGCTTAGCTCTCCATGTATCTGTATCTGGTCCTCCATGTGGGTCTCTGTTTTCCCACTCTATCTTCCCATGGTTGAAGTCTCCCATGATTAGTTGTCCAGATCCATTCCTGCTAGCGACAGAAGCTGCTCTCTCTATTATGTTCACGGTGGCCATGCGTGTGTGTGTGTGTGTACTCACCTAGTTGAGCTCTGGCTCTTTGGTCCCGCCTCTCAACCGTTAATCAACTGGTGTACAGATTCCTGAGCATACTGGGCTCTTATCATATTTACATTTGAACCTGTGTATGGAGTCAGCCTCCACCACATCACTGCTTAGTACATTCCGTCTGCGTCATACATTCTACTCTGACACTGAAAAAGTTCTTCCTAACGTCCCTGTGGCTCATTTGGGTACTCATTTAGTACATTTATAAGTGTATAACTTATACCTTCTATACTAAATTCACTCCCTTCTGAAGATGTATTAATATACGAAAGCACTTAAGGAAATTCCTGTTTCAATTTTCCTCCGTGGTCTGAGTCATATATATATATATATATATATATATATATATATATATATATATATATATATATATATATATATATATGTGTGTATGTGTGTGTGTGTGTATATCACGAAAATAAACACGTGATTAAGAATGTGACAATGTCAGACCACGGAGGAAAAATGAAACAGGAAATTCCTTAAGTACTTTCGTATATTAAATACGGACCTTCTAAATATATAAATAAAGGACCTTCTGAAGATGTATTTAATATACGAAAGTACTTAAGGAAATTCCTGTTTCATTTTTCCTCCGTGGTCTGACATTGTCATATATATATATATATATATATATATATATATATATATATATATATATATATATATATATATATATATATATATATATATATATATATATATATGTCGTACCTAGTAGCCAGAACTCACTTCTCAGCCTACTATGCAAGGCCTGATTTGCCTAATAAGCTACGTTTTCATGAATTAATTGTTTTTCGACTACCTAACCTACCTAACCTAACCTAACCTAACTTTTCCGGCTACCTAACCTAACCTATAAAGATAGGTTAGGTTAGGTAGGGTTGGTTAGGTTCGGTCATATATCTACGTTAATTTTAACTCCAATAAAAAAAAATTGACCTCATACATAATGAAATGGGTAGCTTTATCATTTCATGAGAAAAAAAATTGAGAAAATATATTAATTCAGGAAAACGTGGCTTATTAGGCAAATAGGGCCTTGCATAGTAGGCTGAGAAGTGAGTTCTGGCTACTAGGTACGACATATATATATATATATATATATATATATATATATATATATATATATATATATATATATATATATATATATATATATATATATATATTAGTATATTTTGGTAGCAGTCTTTCCTGTAGACATATATTATTAAATATGACCGAAAAAGTAAGATTAATAATTCTAACACGAATTTTCTCAATCTTTCGTACATTTCTTTTCACTGTTGGAGGTAAATCAAAAATCAATTCTCCAAAATTCATTTTTATTTCTAGTCTGACGCGACACGAGCGCGTTTCGTAAAACTTATTACATTTTCAAAGACTTTAGTTCACAAATACACAACTGAATAGAACTTACGCATCTCCGATTTTATATCTACATTTGAGTGAGGTGGAAGGGGTGATGTGGCATTAACACAAGACAGAACAAGATGTGGCATTAATAGGGTATTAATTTCATCAACACAAGACAGAACAAGAGTATTAATAGGGTATTAATTTCATCAACACAAGACAGAACACGAAACAATGGATATTGAATAGAAGTGTTTGTAGAAGGCCTATTGGTCCATATTTCTTGATGCTTCTATATTGGAGCGGAGTCTTGAGGTGGGTAGAATATAGTTGTGCAATAATTGGCTGTTGATTGCTGGTGTTGAAACAAACACTACAAACACTTCTATTCAATATCCATTGTTTCGTGTTCTGTCTTGTGTTGATGAAATTAATACCCTATTAATACTCTTGTTCTGTCTTGTGTTGATGAAATTAATACCCTATTAATGCCACATCTTGTTCTGTCTTGTGTTAATGCCACATCACCCCTTCCACCTCACTCAAATGTAGGTATAAAATCGGAGATGCGTAAGTTCTATTCAGTTGTGTATTTGTGAACTAAAGTCTTTGAAAATGTAATAAGTTTTACGAAACGCGCTCGTGTCGCGTCAGACTAGAAATAAAAATGAATTTTGGAGAATTGATTTTTGATTTACCTCCAACAGTGAAAAGAAATGTACGAAAGATTGAGAAAATTCGTGTTAGAATTATTAATCTTACTTTTTCGGTCATATTTAATAATATATATATATATATATATATATATATATATATATATATATATATATATATATATATATATATATATATATATATATATATAAAATATGATATGGTATGTATGTATGTGCACACACTTCTACACATTTGTTAAGGTTAGTAGGTACTGGATGTTGTTCTGGTATATTATAGTTGTATTCCTTGGTCTATATATAGATGCTGACATAGTTGGAAGCCAGGTGTACGTCACATGAGTGTTGGGAGTGTAAACATGTGTAGGTGAGTGTGTGAGTCAGTGGGAGCCGGGTGTGTGAGGCAGCCCCAGCCAGCTATATATATCACAACACGGGATCTTTTGCTGCCCACCTGTCACCCACCTCAACACCCACCTGTCACCCACCTCAACACCCACCTGTCACCCACCTCAACACCCACCTGTCACCCACCTCAACACCCACCTGTCACCCACCTCAACACCCACCTGTCACCCACCTCAACACCCACCTGTCACCCACCTCAACACCCACCTGTCACCCACCTCAACACCCACCTGTCACCCACCTGTGTCACCATCCATCCCCCCTCCTTCCCACCTGTCACCCACCTCAACACCCACCTGTCACCCACCTCAACACCCACCTGTCACCCACCTCAACACCCACCTCAACACCCACCTGTCACCCACCTCAACACCCACCTGTCACCCACCTCAACACCCACATGTGTCACCATCCATCCCCCCTCCTTCCCACCTGTCACCCACCTCAACACCCACCTGTCACCCACCTATCCCCCCTCCTTGCCACCTGTCACCCTCCTCAACACCCACCTGTGTCACCCCCCCCCTTCCCACCTGTCACCCTCCTCAACACCCACCTGTGTCACCCCCCCACCTTCCCACCTGTCACCCTCCTCAACACCCACCTGTGTCACCCCCCCCCCACCTTCCCACCTGTCACCCTCCTCAACGCCCACCTGTGTCACTACCCATCCCCCCTCCTTCCCACCTGTCACCCTCCTCAACACCCACCTGTCACCCACCTCAACACCCAACTGTCACCCACCTGTCACCATCCATCCCCCCTCCTTCCCACCTGTCACCCTCTTCAACACCCACCTGTGTCACCCCCCCCCCCCCCCCACCTTCCCAGAGGGTTTGATCATTGGCGCTTGATGGAGAACATCTTGTTCTTTGTGAGAGAGTGGAGAGAACTCTGGCGTTATGAGAGGTGCTGTCATGTGGTGTTGACTGTGTCTACAGGTTCTTCACGGTGGGGGGGGCATATATTTGCCTGATAAAGTCATTGCTCACGGGAATGGCAAACATTCCTTTTAATTTAAGCAATGTTTAGTTAGGTGAGTGCTACCAGGTCAGTATGGATTTAGAGCGGGAAGATCCTGCCCTTCACAACAACTAAACCACTCACAAAATCACGCAAGCGTTAGATGGAAAACAAAATATAGATGTTGTATGCACTGACTTTGTAAAGGTAGTCGATTAATGTGACCATGGAGTGATAGCCCATAAAATAAGATCATTAGGAATAGCACGTAAAGTAAGTTGTTTTTTCAGAGATATTCCTGCGTGGGTGCAGGCGACGAGTCACAATAACGTGGCTAAAGTATGTTGACCAAACAACACAGGTGAAGGGACGACGACGTTTCGGTCCGTCCTGGACCATTCTCAAGTCGATCGACTTGAGAATGGTCCAGGACGGACCGAAACGTCGTCGTCCCTTCACTTTCTGGTGTGTGGTCTGGTCAACATTGCTGCGTGGGTCCTAAGCCTCTGGCTGGCCCACTAAGTGTTGCTTGTTTTACTTGGGCGGAGTATGAGTATTTATGACTCGTATGGTCGCTTCAGTAAGATTTTGTCCCATGTGTTTAACAACGTCTGCGAATCAGATTTAGATTAAAAACTGAAGTCTGAGAGTTTCGTGTCATCCTTCGCAGGTAATACAAAACTCGGCATGAAAATTACTTCTGCAGAAGACATTGAAAAATTACAAGTCGATATCGGTAAAGTCTTCGATTGATCAACAAAAAATAACAATGTTTGATAGTGATAAATTTCAAAATATGGTAAAGCTTAAGAATTAAACAGAATACATGGTACAAGACTCATTCAGATCTCACAGAAGGAAAACAACATGTAAAGGATCTGGGAATAATGTCACACAGGAGGGGGGGGGGGGGGGGGTTAGAAATAGCCTAAGCTACTCTATCCCTTTGAGATGTATTTTTTTCCTGTCTCAATAAACATACTTGAACTTGAGTGTCACACGACCTCAAGTTTAGTGAGCATAACAAAGCAAATATAACGTCAGTCAGGAAAATCATTAAGTGGATTATGAGAACGTTCATATCCAGGGATTTTACCACAATGCTTTTAGTATTGAAGTCACTTGTTCTTTCCCGCTCTGAGTACTGCTCGATACTCGCTTCCTCTTTCAGAGCATGAAAGATTTCTGAAGCTGAAGGAATACAGGGAGCATTTGTTAACACGGATACAATAAAGCACCTGAATTATCGAGACTGTCTCAAAGCTCTAAAAATGTTCTCTTCGAAAAGAGACGAGAGAAGTAGCACATAATATATACAGGAAAACAATACTGGAAGACCAGGTCTTAAATTTGCACAAACAACATACTGGAGTGAACAATATGGTAGAAAATGCAGACTAAAGCCGGTGAAGAAATAGCCTAAGATTGTGCCTATACGCCATAGGCACAATCACAGTGCACTGTCTGAACATCCTTCCAACATACGAGAAATTGTGCCGGAGCAGAATTGGAGATTTTCATAAGTGTGTGTGAAAACTTGGTGGAATAAGAGGTGGAGGAGCCAGGTTGTAGTGGGCAGGAGGACCGCTGCCACCACCACCACCACCACCACCTCACCAGACGGGCCTCCACCCAGGTCGGGATGGAATAGTGAAATATCTGGAAATGGACTACAGCAAAACTGACAGGTCATTTGGCACATTAATCTACGCCCTCACAGTGACATATTTTAGCGGTTAATGTGACCTATTTTCTAAAGATTTATATATTGCGTGAGCTCCGACTTTGAGGCCTTATGTTGCCTTTATCTTAAATAATTTTATCTTTAATTTGATCGTTATAAATGTTGTAATGCTTTTAATAGTATTTATGTTCTTTTAATAGTAATTATGTAGGCTAAAGATGTCAGGATCCGGCTCCCTAAAGTAAACGTTTGGTGTGCAAATTGTATTTAAAAAAATT
>NC_091169.1:45281411-45286411 GCF_040958095.1 Procambarus clarkii | reverse complement strand
AGGTAGGAACAACCCTCCCAGGGAAGGGACCAGGAAGCTAAGGGTTGGCATACCGAAGGGGAAATTATGATGAGATTAGAAAATTCCTAATGGAAATACCCTGGGAAGCACAACTCTATGAGAATATGTACTAGACATGATGGACTACCTCACCCATGTTGAAGCCCTAAAGGAAAACAAATACATGATAAGTAGAAGTGTTGTTCAGTTGGGCATGTAGGGAAGCAAGGTAATTAAGTACAAGGCCATGGAGACACTAGAGAAATATCAAAACAGCAGACAGCAGAGGGAGAGATACTAGAAGACCAGGATTGAATACCTCAGTGTGAGAAGAGAAGTAGGGAGCTAGTGTGAAAATGACAGTAAATAAAACCAAGACCCAACCATAATGCTCCACAGCTACATCAGGAGGAAACACCAGTGAAAGAACCGGAGATAAAACAGAGGACACAAGGTGGTATGTGAAGAATTCTGCGAGGGATTACAGGTCTTCACAATAAAGCAAGGTGAAGTCCCGGATGAGTGGTGGTGGCAGAACATGTAGCTTTGGATGGTTGAAATTACCAGAGATGAAGTTAGGAGGCGGCTGCTGGAGCTGGACGCAACAAAGGCTGCTGGAATTTATAGAATCTCACCGTGGATGTTAATAGAGGGAGCAGAAGCACTTTGGTTACTTCTTGTTTCTCCATGCTATATAAGTAGTCACTGGAAACATAGAACCTACCAGAAAGTTGGAAGACAGCTAACGTAGTCCCAATACGCAAAAACGGTGACAGGCAGGAAGTGCTGAACAACAAGCCGGTGTTCCTAACTTGTATACCATGCAAGGTTTTGTAGAGGATCGTCAGAAAAAAGCTAGTAGCTCATCTGGAGAGAAGGGAATTGGTAACACACCTCCAATATGGGTTCAGGGATCGTGCTTGAAAGGTTTAATAGAATTATATGACCAGAGGATAAAAATTAAGCAAGAGAAGGGTGGGAAGTATTTTCTTGAACTGTGGGGGAAAGCCTTTTAACACAGTAACCCATAAGGGATGAATGCACAAGCTGGAGAAACAGGCAGGAGTAACAAATTGCTGAATACCAAATTTTGGAGCTCTGATGCTCCATCAGAGCAGCAGAGTGAAAGAAACTCTGCCTATTTGTTTCCGCCTCCACCGGGGATCGAACCCGGAACCTTAGGACAACAAATCCCGAGCACTGTCCACTTAGCCCCTGAGGCCCCAGGTCCTCGCCAGCTGTGGAGGCAGACTCCATGCACAGTTTCAAATGTGGATATAATAGAGCCCAGTAGCAGGGGAAGCAGTACACTAGGCGAGTACAGCTCTCCGCCCACACTCAACATTCCCTAATTAAAGTTCCTCACGCTCACGCCTCACACTGTCACTCATTCCACTTAAATTGTTACTCAGTCTTGTACGCACAGACAGTCGGCCTTGGCGGGGACAGAGTTGGAATTAGTCACCACACTGTAGACAGTATCGTTTTGCAAGTTGTTAAAGTGTTACTGTGTGCACAGTGTAGTCAGATATTTTTGTATGTGTGTGTAAATAACTAGGATGGCTTTGTTGGTGTTAAAGCCGACCACGTTGCCTGTCGTGTGAGGGAGCCTGGTGGGGAAGGTTTAGGGCTGGGGCGAGGCAGCCAGCCCCCCCCCCCCCTCGTGTTTCTTGTTCCAAACATGTCTTAAGATGTTATTTTTGTGTTTCCAGGTAAGTGTTGCCATGATGAGCAGGTTGCAGTTAAGGTAATGTGACTTTCAGGTTTTGAGGGAACGACAGATGTTAAAATTGAAAACCTAGAAGACGAGAAAGGTAAGTTTGATGAGATAAGAGGTGATACACGAGTGAGAGGAAGTAGAGTAATGACAGCGAAACTTTGACCATAAATGCTATTATATTTACATTTGCTCGCTCTAACTGAAGATAATACCCATAAAGACTTCTAGTTTTCCAACTCTCCCTCGAGAGACGGGGATGCTTTCCAGCTGGACATTTGACCTTCCCTTGACGAAGGACCCTTACTGTCAGGTCAGGACGTGGCAGCTTGACCTGACAGTAGAATTCAAGTAGAATTGATATTACATTATTCAAGTTAACACAAAGTAGGACAGGATGACGTTTTAGATAATTTTTTCTCGTGAATTAAATTGTTCCCTGTTACAATAAATCAAGTTTTGTAGCTTGAGTGTGTGTGTGTGGCATTGATGACGGGAAGAATTGTGTGTGTGTGTGTGTGTGTGTGTGTGTGTGTGTGTGTGTGTGTGTGTGTGTGTGTGTGTGTGTGCGTGTGCGCGCGCGCGCGTGTGCGTGTGCCTCTTCTTGGACACTACTTCAACACTTCAAGCAATATTATGAGGTGGCCACTTGTCAACTCATTCTTAGCGCTCATATTTTAAAGTAAATTCTTCAATGCCTTTTGAATAACTGCTTTTTCTGTAATGTGGCTCAGCTTCTGCCATTGTCACAGCCTTTCCTTCTAAAAGTGGCCAAAAGGCAGTCACTCAACTTTGCCCGAGATTATTCTGCATTTTGCCACATTAAAGTGAGGTTTCAGTAGGACGTTTGCTCGTGGCCAAAAGAGTGGTCATGTTTTTCATGTGCTGGGTAAGCCTATGGCATACACTTTAACATCTTTGAGATCGACGAATTTACTTTAGTTTCCATTGACTGTTGTCAGTCAACTGGATGACAACATGCCAGATGCTGTCATCTTCATCTTGGGTGCAAACTTGTGCAATGGTTGCCTCCTGAGACCGAGCAAAAGAAGCATGCATTGTTTTGTAATTGTGGAGCACGTGACCTGGCGGCGGGGCCTCCTTCCTCCCCACACCACTTTCACCACCATCTTCACGCACCCAGCCTCGTGGCGCGCGCGCGTGTGTGTGTGTACACTGTCACCAAGATGACCTTGCCGTGTGCTCTTGTGACGTGACCAGGGCCACCTTGTGCGTGTCGTCTACGGCTGTGTGCTCCAAGTGTCCTCCAACCACATTTATCACATTTATCTTCCATCTTTACAACATCAGTTACTTTGTAAAGCTTTTCTATTTCAGCGAAAGCGTCATTTTCTTGTAGGTGAGCATGGTGGACCCTCGTATGGTGGGGGGGGGGTAGGTGTGAGCACCCTCACATTCAGGGGAAGGTGAGAGGTGAGTTGCTCTCATATTCGGGAGGGGGGAGGTAATATTCTGGAGGCGGTGACAGGAGTACCCCTCATATTCGGGGGAAAGTGGAAAGTGAAGGGGTAGTACCCTCAGATTCATGGGAGATGAGAGGGGACGACCCTCATACTCGGGGGAGATAAGATGAGATATTCTGGAGGGGAGAATCCCCTCATAATCGTGGGGGGAGGGGAGAAGGGAGGACCCTCATATTCGTGGAGAGGAGGGGAGGTACCTCATATTCGTCTGGGGGAGGGGAGAGGGGGTGGTAGGACCCTCATATTTGTCGGGGGGAGGGGAGGACCCTCTTACTCTTCCACCCCTCCCATACTACTCCTCTCTCATGCCTTTCAGTCCCAGTCATTTAATTCAAGTTGTATATCGCAATTTGTGACGTGCTAATGATACCCGGATTGTTTGGCCTCGGCCTTGTATGGCGGGGGCGGGGGTGAGGACCCAGTTTCCGGCGTGTGTGTAGCATCCCACCACCACCACCACCACCCAGACATGTGTAGTGTTACCAGAGGTGCAGCATAATGGCACATGTCTCATACCACATGCCCTCCGAATTGTTGTGGCCCTTCGCCATGTTGCCCCAATCCACTCCATGTATAGGTGTATTTGCGGCGAGGTGGTGGCCGACAGGTGTGTGACAAGTCAAGCCTGGCCTCGGGCCGGGCTTGGGGAGTAGAACAACTCCCAGAACCTCATGAACCAGGTATCAACCAGGTACGGCCACCATGGCCTACTCTGCCAAAGCACAGGGGGATGGCACTCGAGGCACAGTGAAGTTAACGATTTCATCAAGAGGAGACTTACCACAGCTGGATGCCCAGATGAGAGAGAGCCCCGTTACCTAACGCCCCATAACTCTGATGTTCTTATTGGTCGCCCAGATGGTATTACAGTGAACCCCTGGAAGAATGGCAAGCAGTTAGTATGGGACTACATGTGCATAACAACCCTGGCTAACAACACCTACATTGACTTCAGTGTTGCACAACCGAGTGGCGCTGCTACTGACAGGGAATCTGCCAAATCCCGTAAGTACAAAGAACTGGATCACCACTACAATTTTGTCTCCATTGATTCTGAGGCACTCAGCGCCTGGTGTAAGAGTGCCCCTAGTTTTTTGAAGGAACTACATTCTAGGCTAATTGAAACAACAAGAGACCCTAAAGCTGCCAGCTTCCTTTTCCAGCGCCTCAGTGTGGCGATACAGAGGGGAAATGCACACTGCATCCAGGGTTCCTGCCCGCTATCTGAGGAGCTGGAGGAACTCGACAACTTATGATAATCATCTTTGTACCCTATATGTAACTCCTTTTTTGTAACAAAGTTTAAATAAAACGAATATATATGTATATATACAAAAGAATAGGGGTGGTAGAAGAAAATATTAAAGTGTTCATCCACAAGGTCTTCTCTGAATATATATATATATATATATATATATATATATATATATATATATATATATATATATATATATGTCGTACCTAGTAGCCAGAACGCTCTTTTAGGCCTACTATGCAAGGCCAGATTTGCCTAATAAGCCAAGTTTTCCTGAATTAATATATTTTCTCTAATTATTTTCTTATGAAATGATAAAGCTACCCATTTCATTATGTATGAGGTCAATATTTTTTTATTGGAGTTAAAATTCACGTAGATATATGACCGAACCTAACCAACCCTACCTAACCTAACCTAACCTATCTTTATAGGTTAGGTTAGGTATGGTAGCCGAAAAAGTTAGGTTAGGTTAGGTAGGTTAGGTAGTCGAAAAACAATTAATTCATGAAAACTTGGCTTATTAATCAAATCGGGCCTTGCA
>NC_091169.1:45243911-45278911 GCF_040958095.1 Procambarus clarkii | reverse complement strand
TACAGCAGTAGAGTGGTCATCATGGTAACATGGCGGCAATTAATAACTTGGGTAAAAGTATATTACGGAACAACGTGGTGGTTGTAAATGGAATTCTAAAGGTGTTGAAGATATATGTTTAACTAAGGAGGGTTGTTAAACAAAAGTGGTGGAACAGGTAAGGAAGAAGGTAAGTGATAATATTTACCCGGCGGACCAAGACTGGAGACAAATGTTAGGAGTAATAGGTGGTAATGTGAGAGGGTCAGCATATACAGGCAGCGGCAGGTGGCAGCCTTCCATAGGTTCACTTGAGTCTGGTCATTTATTATCCACCCTATACCCATCCCGCGGGCTGGGGTGGACAGGGTTCCACACACACTGGATGGGTTCGGGAAGTGAACTCCCACACCACATTTACCTAAGCATGTCACACTTTGGATTATGTCACAAACATGTCACAAGCTTTTTACACGTATTTTATTAACATATACATACACGATTATCTATATTTTTGTTGTATCACAAATGGTTGAAGAAGTGGCCCACAAGAGTCTCTATAGAGGCAGTTTACACACTAATCCTGCTACACACACCCAACTTGGCGGCAACTTTACAGCATTACCTCCAGTCAATAAACTTTGCATGCTTGCTAAGATTCCCGGCAGTACATCACTTTGAATGAAGTACTTCCACATTTTTTGGACACCATTGATGGAGTTATCGCTGAATTCCGCGATTTTTTCACATTTAATTATATCAGGACGCAAAGTGTGGGAATAGTTGTGGTGACAGAGTTTACCTTTAGTGACGTCTACATGAGCAGATGGTGCAAACTGCCAGAGGTAGTTTGCACCGAGATAAAGAAGAGATAAAGCGACGAGTTTGCAGACGTTTGCAGACTCGTTAAAGACGAGTTTGCAGACGAGATAAAGCACCTAAATTATTGGGATCGTCTCAAAGCTCTCCAAATGTACTCACTAAAAAGGAGACGAGAGAGATACCCAATAATATACACATGGAAAATACTGGAGAGACAGGTCCCAAACCTGCACAGTAAAATAGCAACGTACTGGAGTGAACGACATGGAAGAAAATGCAGAATAGAACTAGTGAAGAGCAGAGGTGCCATAGGCACAATCAGAGAACACTGTATGAACATCAGAGGTTCACGTTTGTTCAACGTCCTACCAGCGAGCATCAGAAATATTGCCGGAACAACCGTGGACATCTTCAAGAGGAAACTAGATTGTTTTCTTCAAGGAGTGCCGGACCAACCGGGCTGTGGTGGGTATGTGGGCCTGCGGGCCGCTCCAAGCAACAGCCTGGTGGACCAAACACTCACAAGTCAAGTCTGGCCTCGGGCCGGCTTGGGGAGTAGAAGAAATCCCAGAACCCCATCAACCAGGTAGTCGTAGCGGAGCCTAGCAGTGGTAACGTCTAGAAGTCTGCCAAACTTAATGGACTTTAACAAATGTCTTGGCCAACTCATCAGTTCTATCATGCATACGGAGACCAATATGGGAAGGAATCCATAGAAGACAAACTCTGACGCCAGCATTGATTATTTCATTATATCTGTGCCTAGCTTCAGACACCTTCCAAAGGCGTCTCGATCTGTATTTGGAGCTTGGAGGGGTTGGGAGGGCAGAGGATGCCCTTGTGGGAGGGGAGGCTCAGAGTGCACTTATGGGAGGGAAGTAGGACGGGGAGAGGGGTGAGAAGGCTCAGGGTTCCCGTTTTATTTATTTGTTATTTATTTATTGATTTAGATTTACAATTGTTACATTCGTGTACAGCCACTAGCACGCATAGTGTTTCAAGCAAGTCATTAATTGTAATTTTCCTCGGAATACGACCCGCCAAATCGTTTAACAACCAGGTAACCATTTTACTGTTTGGTGAACAAAGGCTACAGTTAAAGATTGGCGCCCAGTCAATCCTCCCCAGCTAGGATACGAACCCAGACCAAAGCGCTGGGAAACACCAGGCGAGTGTGTTTCCACTTCGTCACGGGGAAGTTGTTGTTCCCGTGTTGTTCTTCGTCACTTCTTCTTCCGTGTGTTTGTTGTTATAGATTCAGGTACTCGGAACAAGTTCCAAATAGCACGGGGTATGGTGAGCCCGTAGTGGACTTACCTGGCACAGCAGCGACACCCCCTTGCCATGCGGTGCCCGTATGGCGAGGGGAGTGGTGAGGAGGGCAAGTGTAATACATACAGATTGGCCGTGTGGGTGAGGCGGCGAGGCGGGTCAAGTGAAGAATAAATTGTGAGTGAGGTATTTTTAGTAGTAGATGGTAGTGGGAGGCCGGGCTCAAGAGAGGCCCCGGGCACTGGGGTATAACGGGGGCGCTACGTGAGCCGCCTGGGACCGTCAGGCCCCTGGAGAACCTGCGTCACACTAAAACACCGCCGTCTATCTCTGCCCCAGAAAATGCGGTGAGAGATGCAGTTGGAGAGGTTTTTGAAACCCTTCATCACCTTCCACAGAGAGCCCGCGGTGTTCCTTGGTCTCACAACTAATACAACTGGTCGTAGCAAAAGGCAGGAATTCTGCCCATTCTCGCGATTGTCTAAAAATCAAATTTGTTGTGGTTTTGCCTAACGAGAAGTGTACCAACCAAGGTTTTGATGCTGGGGCCGAAAGCGTGTATATTCATGTGCATTATGTGTGAGGACGGGTTGTGAGGAGTTACTGTGTGTATGAGGAAGCCGAGGACTGGAGGTGTGGAGGGCAGTGTAACAAGGCAGGGTACTGATACCCCTTCCAACTTGGGTAGAGGGAAGATCTCTCTTCATGCAGGTCGGCGTTCAATCCCCGACCGTCCAAGTGGTTGGGCACCAATCCATCCCCCCGTCCCATCCCAAATCTTTATACTGACACCTTCCAAGTGCTATATAGTCGTAATGGCTTGGCGCTTTCTCCTCATAAATCCCACCCTCCCCAACTTGGGTTATCTTGAGATGATTTCGGGGCTTTAGTGTCCCCGCGGCCCGGTCCTCGACCAGGCCTCCACCCCCAGGAAGCAGCCCGTGACAGCTGACTAACACCCAGGTACCTATTTACTGCTAGGTAACAGGGGCATAGGGTGAAAGAAACTTTGCCCATTGTTTCTCGCCGGCGCCTGGGATCGAACCCAGGACCACAGGATCACAAATCCAGTGTGCTGTCCGCTCCTCCCGACCGGGTTATCTTAATGTTATCTTGAGATGATTTCGGGACTTAACGTCTGCGCGGTCCGGTCCTCGACGAGGCCTCCTTTTTGCTACACACCCCCAGGAAGCAGCCCGTAGCAGCTGTCTAACTCCCAGGTACCTATTTACTGCTAGGTGAACAGGTACATCAAGGTCAAAGAAACTGCCCGTTTGTCTCCGCCTCCACTGGGGATCGAACCCGGAACCTCAGGACTACGAATCCGAAGCGCTGTCCACTCGGCTGTCAGATCCCTCCGGGTTGCGGTCAGTCAGGCCCCAGGACGTGTTCACTACAGTATTACCTGTGGTACACTTACTGCCACACGGCCTACCACCGCCATAGTTGAGTCTCGGGAAGGACTCAAAATACCACCTAATTCCCCCTCAGAGGAGGAAGATTAGATTATGCTCTCCTGCTGAATGCACAGGACACGGATGCCAGTACACACATTGTGCACAGTTTATGTAGTGACCATTGGGCACTGATTACCACCGTCGACATGAGCAAGAGAAGGAAAGAGACAAATAAAAGAAAAAGGTTATCACTCGGACCAGATATGAGGCCGCACTTCATAAACAGGATGAGTGACTGGTTCACGGAATACCAAATCCCAGAAGACATTAACACATTTGTTGATGACCTTAACCACCAAATTGAGAGCTGTCTAAGAGTTCCGCGCCGTACGCCTGGGCGAAGTAACCCTCAGAGGAAGAAAATAAAATGGTATGAGAATGATTACATAAAGATGCTTAACGCAAATGTGCGAGACATGAGTAGAGAGTACCGGAGACATCCCACTGAAAGTAACCAAGAGTTGTTTAAGACAGTGTGTCAAGTAGCCAGGGAAGAGAAGATTAAAGAGCGGGAAAGACAATGGCTTGAGTTCACTAGCTCTATTGGACGGGAAACATCTGCAAGACAAGTGTGGGCAAAAATTCAGATAGCTAAGGGGGGCAGAGCCCGGCCTGCGGCTCACAAAGACCCCCAGGGTAAGGCTGAGGAACTAATTCACAAGTGGAGTGATGCAGCATCCTCCTCCTCCCTCCCTGCAGAAATCAGCAGGGAACAGCTCCTGCGACATGATGACAGAAGAATTAGGATAACAAGAGCACTGTCTAGTGATGACGAGTATGGGGAACCAATCACAGCCCAAGAAGTAAGGGGCGCTATGAAAAAGGGTAAAAGTACAGCACCTGGTGAAGATGGCGTCACCTACGACATACTCAATGCACTGTGTGAAGTGTCTGGGAATCCACTACTCCACCTGTTTAACAAGTCATTCCTAAGTGGAGTGTTGCCCACACAATGGAAACACGCAATAATTATTCCCATACCGAAGCCTAATGACCCTGGTAATTACAGACCTATCAGCCTCGTGTCATGCACTTGCAAGATGCTTGAAAGGATCATCCTAAACCGACTGTTGCACAAAATAGGCAGGTTAGGGGAGGGGGTCAATGGATTTGTTAAAGGACGGAGCACAGCAAATTGTATAGTTAATTACTTGGTTAATGACACGGCTAGGTACTCTGTATTTGTTGACATCAAAGGAGCCTTCGACAAAGCACAGGGGATTGCGATCCTGGACGAGCTTGCATGCATGGGTGTCAAGGGGAGACTCATGAAATGGGTTGAAGACTACCTCACAGGAAGGAAAGCCAAGGTTTGCTTCAATGGAGCAGTCTCCAGAACAATGAGTATGGAACTCGGGACCCCCCAAGGCGGAGTCTTAAGCCCTACACTATTCAATGTACTTATGAACGCCATTGCAAATATTGATTTTCCGGAAGGAACACAACAAGTGGGATATGCAGATGATGTCCTAATACAAGCTCCCACCTTGGGAAAAATTGAACAGTCCATTGAACTCCTCGGAAGGAAATGTATTGAGCTCGGTTTCACTCTCTCCACAAACAAGACGAAGGCATACTCCCATCACAAGCGGAGAGCAAATGAAGAACTGCAAATTAATGGTGTAACACTTGAATGGGTTGACCACTACCGGTACCTTGGCGTCACTGTCGGCTCTAACAAGGGAAAGAAAGAGGAGCTCAATCAACTCATAGGAACATGCAAAAGTCGACTCAGGGCACTGAAAGCTATGACCTGGAATGGACATAAAGCCTCTATTGCCGTGCTCAAAATGATGTACACAGCCTATGTGCGCTCCGTCATAGACTATGCCGCACCAGTACTGTGCACCTACTCCCAAACCGATATGAAAAGGCTTGAAAGCATTCAAAATGAAGCCATGACAATCATTCTTGGAGTCCCAAGAACTGCCAAAACGTCTAATCTACGAGAGGAGTTGTCCCTTCCCAGTATTAAAAGCAGAATTCAGGAGCTGAATGCTAAGCTTGCAATTAGGATAGCCAGAGATCCCCATTACAATGATATTGCCAAGAAAAAACTGAGCTCTGTGCTACTTTCAGGGGGAAACAGGAGAAGCAAAAAATGGCATCACAGAGCAGTCTGCTACCTTGAAGAGCTTCACCTGCTTGAGCAAGCCCGTGAGCTCCTGCCTGTAGAGAGGTTACCTCCCTGGGAGGATGACTCATGTAAGATCATCATCAATGAAATGGCAATGAAAAAATCCAACATGATACCACAAGAAATGAGGCACAAGTATCTCGAGGACATTTATAAAGAAGCCGGAGATGAACTAGATCAAATCTACACTGACGGGTCATCTAATCCTATCAATGGCAGGGCTGGTGCAGCATACACGGTAATCAAGGATAATACCTTCCAACGCAGAAATGAAGAAAAAGCACGTATTGAGAACTATGCCTCTTCAACGCAAGCAGAGCTAACTGCCATTGTTATGGCGTTAAGGTTTCTTGAACGGAACACTAATGGTGCAGTGATTTGCACCGATTCAAAAGCAGCACTGCAAAGCCTAAGTAAAAATCAGGCAGAAAATCTTGCAATAGTCGCTGAAATCAAGAGAGCTGTGAGAGTACTTACCAATCAGGGAAGAGTCATCAAGTTTCTGTGGATCCCCTCCCATGTTGGAATATGTGGGAATGAACGAGCAGATGTGCTGGCTGCTGAAGGCGCTGAAGGAGACCATATTGAATACTTCATACCCAAGACTCAACTACAATTTAGAGGTATTATCAGGCAACATCACCGTGACAAGGTAACTGAGGAAAGGAGGATAGAAGCACAAACCAGTGAATCTGTACGATGGTACAACATGGTTGCAGCTGGCAATCCCAATCAGTATGGCCGAAGAGGAGGACGACGAGTGAGAGAATCTGTAATAGCGAGAATCCGTCTTGGATACAAATATCCATGGAGATTTGGAATGGAAACAACAGTTGATCAGCGAAGTTGCAGAATCTGTGGTGAGAGTGATGGACACCGCCTTGACCACTATCTACGTGAATGTGAACACCTGAGAGACATTAGGAATAACTGTAGAATAATAAACCCCACATTGTTTGAGTTAGGAAAACACTATTTGTCAAATATTGATACTGTTCTTAAAAGATTTCCCCATTTTGCACCCGCAAGATAACGTAAGCTTTTAAGGGTTGATAAATGTTAATCTTCTTGTTTGAGGAGCTGTTCACTTGAGACAGTTAAGCAAGTCCCAGCTGTGTCTGGGTACAAGTGACAGGATGAACAACCCAGCGGGTTTTCTTCCTATTGGGGAGTGTTGTACATTCTGCTATGGCGGTATGTTCACTCACAAGATGAGTGGCGCTGCCCAATAAACTCGCCCCTCGGGGCAAAATTTAAAATTCCCACTAAGGTTGTCTAGGCTGCCTGTGTCCCGCCTTACCCAAACAACGTGCGCGTGATGAATGTACTACACTTGACATGTATGAACACCACTATATAACGACCCATTTAAATAACATACCACTGAAAATTGTGTTCAAAGTCATGATTCATCCAATATTTAAGTGGCCACTTAGAGTCCTTTACGGCGCTCGCCAACCATAACAGCTTAGTTTTATTTATTAATCAGTTTATGAACGCGGAAGCGGCACGAGGTTGTCTTCAAGTAATAACAAAGTTGGGGGCGAGACCGACCTCGCACTGTTCTCAAGACACGCAGTAAGGCGCCAGGAAGTGAGGGAGTAAGACGCCTTTCTTCTCAGCAAGAAAGATGAACATGTGTAGTGAGGAGACGGGGTAATGCTTGGCCAGTGCCGGCCCAGGTGGCAGTGGTGGACACTTTACTAATAGCAACCATGAGCTTCAGTCGGTTGACAGGCGCAGCCAACAACAGTAATGATTACGAACGAAGAGGAGGCAGGAGGAAAGAACCAGTAATTACAAGCGTTCGTCTTGAATACAAGTGTTGGATGTGATTGGGGATGGAAACAAGAGGTGAGGAGAGAAGACTGCACCATGTGTGAGGACCATCATCTGGACAGTTACCTGACCATCACCTGAGAGTTAGTGACCATACAAGTCACATTAACAACATGTGCACTATAACGCCCCTCTCCCCACATTATTTGACTTAGCAAATCACTTTTTGCCAGATATAGTCTGTAAAAGGCCCCCCGCTTCCCCCCCCCCCCTTAACACGCGCATGATAACGTAAACTTGAAAGTTGTGCGATATTAATCCCTTGTTTGTCACACTCTTCACTTGCGACAGTTAATTAAATCTCACTTTCGTTTAGATTCAGGCGAGAAGATGGACAACCCAGCGCACTTTATTGCAATAGGAGGTGTTGTACATGTTGGTGAGGCGGTGTGATCACTCGGGCCAAGAATGACGCTGCTCACTAACGCAGCCCTCCACGGCTGGAACTATGGCAAACAAGTTAACACTGCCACTACATCATGATGCTTTAGATTGGTGTAGTTGACATTAAAATCTTATTAAACTGTTTGCTATGTGATTTGCAAGAGCTTACTGCACTAATTGTACTGTTTTAGTATAATTATTTAAGAGTAAAACGACAAGGTTACAGTGTGTTATGATCACAGCTTCAGTATATGAAAGGCATAAATAACTTCTGTGAGCACTTCGAACCCCCCACCCCACCCCAACCCCCCACCCATTCCAACCCCCAACCCCCCACGCACGCACGCACGCACGCACGCACGCGAGATAATCACCTACACAAATCTGAGAGGATAGACATAATATTTAACACGGGTGGAACACGATTAAGGGGACATAGATGAAAAGTTAGTACTCATATGAACCACAGACATATTAGAAAGAATATTTTCAGTGTCAGAGTAGTTAACAAGGGGGTGCATTAGAAAGTGATTTGGTGGAGGCTGACTCCATATACAGATTCAAATATAAATATGATAAAGCGCATTAGGCTCAGGAACTAGTAAATCACTTGATTGATGGTTGAAAGGCGGGACCAAAGAGCCGAAGCTCAACCCCTGCAACTAGGCGAGTACACAGCCAAAGCTGCGCCATTACAACGCAGCCATTGTGCATTTACCCAACTTTACACAACCCTTCTTGCCTTAGACTGGCATATGTATACAGTAGGTACGCACTCCCTCTGCCATCCTTGCTCAGCATGGCTCGTACAGCCTCCTCATTATTCTTTGGTCCTGCTTCAGTTGCTTGTGGCAGGCAGTTGAGGTGCTGCTCTCAGTGTTTGACCCCATACATGGTCTTTCTGGTGGCTTGGCCGCCTTGACACGCTCCTCCAGGACCGTCTTGCTTGGCCGCCTTGACACGCTCCTCCAGGACCGTCTTGCTTGGCCGCCTTGACACGCTCCTCCAGGACCGTCTTGCTTGGCCGCCTTGACACGCTCCTCCAGGACCGTCTTGCTTGGCCGCCTTGACACGCTCCTCCAGGACCGTCTTGCTTGGCCGCCTTGACACGCTCCTCCAGGACCGTCTTGCTTGGCCGCCTTGACACGCTCCTCCAGGACCGTCTTGCTTGGCCGCCTTGACACGCTCCTCCAGGACCGTCTTGCTTGGCCGCCTTGATACTCCCCCAGAGCTATCTTACCTTGAGGTGATTTCGAGGCTTAGCGACCCCGCGGCCCGGTCGTCGACCAGGCCTCCTGGTTGCTGGACTGATCAACCAGGCTGTTAGACGCGGCTGCTCGCAGCCTGACGTATGAGTCACAGCCTGGTTGATCAGGTATCCTTTGGAGGTGCTTATCCAGTTCTCTCTTGAACACTGTGAGGGGTCGGCCAGTTATGCCCCTTATGAGTAGTGGAAGCGTGTAGAACAGTCTCGGGCCTCCGATGTTGATAGAGTTCTCTCTTAGAGTACCTGTTGTACCTCTGCTTTTCAATGGGGGTATTCTGCACATCCTGCCATGTCTTCTGGTCGCATGTGATGTTATTTGTGTGTGCAGGGTTGGGACCTGCCCTTCTACTATTTTCCATGTGAAAATTATTCTCTCTCCCGCCTGCGCTCAAGAGAATACAGATTTAGCCTCTTTAGTCGGTCCCAATAGTTTAGATGTTTTACTGAGTAGATTCTAGCAGTAAAGGATTTCTGTACGCTCTCCAGGTCAGCAGTTTCTCCAGCTTTGAAAGGGGCTGTCATTGTGCAGCAGTACTCCACTCTAGAGAGTACTAGCGTCTTGAAGAGCATCATCATCGGTATAGCATCTCTAGTGCGAAAAGTTCTTGTTATCCAACCTGTCATTTTTCTTGCAGTTATGACAAGTTCTGTAATAATAGGTATTTGTATGGTCAGCACAGTAACCGGACCAGGCAATGTGATGTAGTAATTGCGCGAATTCGCCTTGGCTATAGACACATCTGGCAGGTTAGTGAGGCTGAGCCACTACCAGAATATTCAGATTGTAAACTCTGTGATAAACCTTTAATGCACTCACTAGAACACTATATTGATGAATGTGAAACCGTAAAGGACTTTAGACCTCCTGGCCTATTGTACCACCAACTGTGTAACTATTTTATTGACTCAGGTGTTCTGGACGACATCCTAACAATTTACCCAAAATTTGCTTGTCCATTTTAAAGAATGAAGAACAATTTCTATTTTATACTCTAAGCTGCATCACTTATGAACCCATCCCTGCCCTTGTGTGGCAGTGCACAATAGAAAGTTGTTGTCACATATTCACACATTAAAACATTGATTGTAACCATGATATATATGTGCTTCAGCCTACAGTTTAGACCTATTGTCTTATGTATGACCCTCTGTCCTGCGTGACAGTGAATACTAGCATTAACCTCAATTTAATAAGACTATCAAAATTCTCAGATTAGGCAAAATTGTAATTAATTTTGTCAATAAAGATGTTAATAATAATAAGTTGTGACGGCTACTTTATTGTGTTCTTTAAATGTAAGGTCTTCCGACATGAGTACACCCAAATCCTTTACATTGCCTTTTCGTTCTGTTACGATTTGACTAGTTTTGTACGTGGTTTCCGTTTTTATATTTTCATTTTTTCCGTAGCGCATGAACTGAAACTTATCCTCGTTAAACACCATATTATTTTCTTTA
The DNA here is from genome assembly GCF_040958095.1 of Procambarus clarkii. Lineage (NCBI taxonomy): Eukaryota > Metazoa > Arthropoda > Malacostraca > Decapoda > Cambaridae > Procambarus > Procambarus clarkii. The sequence goes on along the minus strand of NC_091169.1, from coordinate 45,268,296 downwards.
GCCCATAGAAAGACCTGATTTTGGAGGTTTGCCGTGGCCTCTATGTTATCTACTCTCATGAAGATCCTAGTGTCATCTGCAAAGGATGATACAGTACTATAGATTGTGTCCTTGTCTATGTCCGATATGAGGATTAGAAAAAGTACTGGAGCAAGCACAGTACCCTGGGGGACTGAGCTCTTCACGGTTGATGGACCGGGTTTGATTTTGTTGACTATTACACATTGGGTTCTGTTAGTCAGGAAATTGTAGATCCATCTGCCATTTTTTCCGGTAATTCCTTTTGAACGCATTTTATGTGCAATAACACCAGGGTCACATTTGTCGAAGGCTTCTGCGAAATCTGTGTAAATTACATCAGCGTTTTGTTTGTCTTCCATAGCATCTAATGCCATATCATAGTGGTCCAGCAACTGTGACAGGCAAGAGCGCCCTGTTCTGAAACCATGTTGTCCGGGGTTATGGAGATGCCGTGATTCCATGTATTTTGTGATCTTACTTCTTAACACTCAAAGATTTTTGTGTGTGATGTTAGTGCTATCGGTCTGTAATTTTTTGCCTCTGCCTTATTTCCTCCTCTATGGAGTGGTGCTATCTCTGCTGTTTTTAGAATGTCAGGGATAATGCCAGTATCTAGGCTTTGTCTCCAAAGAATGTGAATGGCCTGCGATAGTGTTTTTTTTACAGTTCTTGATGAATATGGAGTTCCAAGAATCCGGGCCTGGTGCCGGAGTGCATAGGCATACTGTTTATGGCTTCTTCAAAATCCAGTGGGGATAGGGTGACATCTGATATATGACTTGATGTTGGTATCATATCCACGAAAAATTCATTTGGGTTATCAATCTTTAGTGTATTTAGTAGCTCGCTGAAAACAGAGTCGTACTGCTTCCTCAGTAACTCGCTCATTTCTTTGTTGTCATCTGTGAAAGTGCCATCTCCCTTTCGCAGGGGCCCGATACTAGATGTGTTTTTTTAACTTGATTTTGCATTGGAGAAAAAATATTTCGGATTTCTCTCTATTTCACTGCTGGCCTTTTGCTCTCTTTGCCTCTCCTGGGTTTGTATGATTATTGTAGCTTGAGTTCAATTGTTTCTATTTCTCTACCTAATCTTTTTCGCCGTTCTTGAGATAGGGTGCGACTCTCAAGTTCCGCGATTCGTTTTCTTCGCCTATAGAGGGAACGACGTTTCAGTTCCAATCTGCATCTCTTCCTCTTTTTTTCTTAGGGGTACTGTACTTGAGCATATTTCTAGTGCTACATAGCTTGAGCATATTTCTAGTGCTACTGAGCTTATTTTTTCCAGGCACTGGTTCAGGTTTACATTTTCTAGCTGTTCTTCCCAGTTTATTTCTGTAAAGTCCTGGTTTATTTGCTCCCAGTTTATCTGTTTATTATTGAAGTTGAATTTGCTGAAATCTCCTCCACCGGAAATCTGGACTGGTTTTGAAGGTCTATTCCCCATGCTTTTAAGAACTTCAATTAAGTTGTGATCTGAGTAACAGGTATTTGTAATCATTATGTTCCTGATCAATTCATCATTATTTGTGAAAATGAGGTCCAGCGTGTTCTCCTTCCTAGTTAGTTCTACTATTTGCTGGTTTAAGGCAAACCTGTCGCACATCCGTAGCAGGTTATTTGCATGTGACTGATCATTTAGGCTACTTCCCGGAATTCTCTCTGATACAACTGTATTAGCTAGGTTCTTCCATTTCAGGTGCCGTAGGTTGAAGTCCCGAAGCAGGATGATGTTTGGAGCTGGATTTGTGATATTTTCTAAGCAGTGTTCTATTTTCATTAGTTGGTCTTTAAACTGCGGATGATTTGCCTCCGGTGACTTGTATACAAGGACAATAACTACATTTAAGATCTCTATTTTGATTATCAGCACTTCTACCATATCATTTGTGGTGTTTAGAAGCTCAGTACAGATGAGTGTGTTTTTGATGTACAGGCTGACTCCACCCTATAGCCTGTGTTTCCTGTCACATCTGAAAAGATTGTACTCCGAAATCCATATTTCACCATCATGGTAGTCTTTGGTGTGAGTTTCCGTAAGGGCTGCAAACACTGCATTTGCCTCACGTAAGAGGCCATCTATGAAGTGCACTTTGTTACATTTGCGTGTTTTTATATCCTGAATGTTGGCAAATAAAATTGATGTTATGTTTGTGGAAGTGCTGGATGCTTTACTTGGTGTTAATATTTGAGGCTCTGGTAAGGAGGCCACTGTGTTTGTGTCCTCTCTCAACCCGTTCTCGCACTTTCATATAGTCAACATTGACTTATTAAATAAGTGCATATGTGACATACTAATTTATTGTGAATATTTTAGTTTACCTTGAAAAGCTTCATAGAAAACACCGACCTTACCTAACCTTCTTAGTATGTTAAGATAAGCATCTTATTGCTTCGTAATTACAATTATTACTTAACCTATACCTATAATAGGTTAAGTAATAATTATAATTACGAAATAATTGTAATTACAATTATTACTCAACCTATACCTATAATAGGTTAAGTAATAATTGTAATTACGAAGCAATAAGATGCTTATCTTATCATACTAAGAAGGTTAGGTAAGGTCGGTGTTTTCTATGAAGCTTTTCAAGGTAAACTAAAATATTCACAATAAATTAGTATGTCACATATGCACTTATTTAATAAGTCAATGTTAACTATACGAAAGTGCGAGAACGGGTTGCCTCTCTAGCATTTGACCGAGTTGGTGGTAAAGTCTGGTCATCTTTAGCCATTCTTCTCCTCCTCTTGCTAAAAAATCATCCTGGTAAATAGTGTTGTGGCTGCTTTCATCGAGGTGGTTTGTCGGTCTTATTCGCTTGGTACTTTTTATATGAATAGTTGGACATTCTGTGTTGAAACATTCATTCTTATTTAAAGAGTTCTTGCACAGTTCTGGGTGAAAGAGAGACAGCTTTTGGTACATTTACCTGTACTAAGAAGGGTCCTGCACTTTCTGGGATGATCATATTTACATAGTCCATTTGTTCTCCCCGATATCCCATGCTTACAGATATCCCATTTATAATATCGGCAGATTTTGGGTCCTTGTTTTGCTTGTTTCAAAAACCTTGGCGCAAATATCGCGCCCGGTTCAGGCGCCGATACCGCACCCGACCCCAGCGTCGCATCCGACCGCGGCAGCAACATTGCATCCGGCCCCGACACCAACGTCGCATCCGGCCCCGACACCAACGTCGCATCCGGCCCCGACACCAACGTCGCATCCGGCCCCGACACCAACGTCGCATCCGGCCCCGACACCAACGTCGCATCCGGCCCCGACACCAACGTCGCATCCGGCCCCGACACCAACGTCGCATCCGGCCCCGACACCAACGTCGCATCCGGCCCCGACACCAACGTCGCATCCGGCCCCGACACCAACGTCGCATCCGGCCCCGACACCAACGTCGCATCCGGCCCCGACACCAACGTCGCATCCGGCCCCGACACCAACGTCGCATCCGGCCCCGACACCAACGTCGCATCCGGCCCCGACACCAACGTCGCATCCGGCCCCGACACCAACGTCGCATCCGGCCCCGACACCAACGTCGCATCCGGCCCCGACACCAACGTCGCATCCGGCCCCGACGCCAACGTCGCAATAGGGAAATAGGGGAGATGCAAGACATTAAGATAGCAGGAAAGCAAGATGTAAAGGATCTGGGAATAACAATCTGATGACTCAACATTTAGAGAGCATAACCAAGCAACTGTAGCGTCAGGTAGAACACTGAGAGGATGGATTATGAGAACATTCCAATTCAAGGATCCCATCACAACGCTCATAATATTCTAATGACTTGTGCTCTCTCACCTCCTACCACTCGAACACGGGAACAAACCTTTGGTGCAAGGTGCCAGCAGACTTGGTGTCTGGTCATGCTATGGATCACCCAGTAAGATCAGCAGACTCCTAGATGTCACTGCTGCTCACCTTAGAGTCGGCAGGATAAACATATCAGATTATAACATAAGCTCACCACATGTAGAAGTTGCGCAGGTTAGAGACTGTACTTGCGGTCCTTCTCGAACCCAATGTTGATAAAGCAATATACATTAAACTGTGTAACTAGCTTATGAACTCTGTAACTTCCTAAGTTAAATGAATTTTTGGGGCGCAGTTGTTAAGCCCATTATGTGCCTGTGAACCTTCTCCGCTACCACCCACAGGACGGGTATGGGGTTCATAATAAATGGACTTGACAAACCTAAACTAGTCATGATAACGTGTGTGGGTTTCCTTCCAGTTCTGGTACTGATCATTCACTTGTTTGAGGCCAGTCAACTACTTTGTTCTCCAGCAACCATCCAACACTATATAAAGTACTAAAGTTGTCGTTAAGACTTAACTGGTCTGTCATCATCATTAATGTAGTCATTATTTTGTTCACGTTCCTCCTCAAGTCACTGAGGAAAACGCCGTTATCTGTACTGGCAAGTTTCCTGTCTCAAATTTCCTGGACACGAAGTAAAATAACATCCAGTTCTTCTCTGTTGAGTTAAATGCGAATGGTGGTGACAGTTAAGAAGACCCAACTGTCGGTTGCTGGATGTCCAGATGTTTTCATGTTATCATTTACAAGTTTGTTGACCAGACCACACACTAGACAGTGAAGGGACGACGACGTTTCGGTCCACCCCGAATGGTCCGTCCCGGACCATTCTCAAGTCGATTGTGAGAATGGTCCAGGACAACTCGAGAATGGTCCAGGACGGACCGAAACGTCGTCGTCCCTTCACTTTCTAGTGTGTGGTTTGGTCAACATACTTCAGCCACGTTATTGTGACTCCTCGTCTGCATTTACAAGTATGTCAAATATGGTGAGAGAGATATTGCATGTATGTGTACCTAAGTATCCACACGGGAAACATACAAAGAAAGTAATCCCAGCACTTTGTTGATTGAAGACATTTTCAATTAATACACTGACTGCATCCCTTGAAAAGGTGTGCTCACTCTACACGGAGGCCAACAACTTGCTCCATAAGGTGCCTCATCAACGAGTTGTTTAGTGCCTATGGCTACTGCACATTCAACTGTATACTTGATAATCAGGTAAACTTTAGCTGTCAGGTTACGAAGATGTATCAGCACCGTTTAGTGAGGTAAACCTTAGGTAAACCTTACTAAAGGGCCAGTTGACCTGAGGGTGACAAAGGGGATCACCCCATGTGATCACCAGCGCCATGTAGCAACGCTCAACTGATGGTCACATTCCTTGCATCCTCTTCAACCCAAACACCTTCATTGTGTTCTTATAACAGTGAACACTGGAAAGGTAATGTGCTGCCTTAAGATGACGGGTCTTTCAGGTTAGTTGGCACCCCCCGGCTGGTTGGTTGTGTTGTGATGACGGGGCCTGTGAACTGTGTTGTGGCCGAGCTGGTTGGTTGTGTTGTGCTGCTCTAGATGTGGCAGGTGTGGTATGACTGACTCTTGGATGCGCGTGTTGCAGAAGGCGGATGATGATGGTTGACTGCAGTATGGCACACAGGAAGAGCAGATCCCGACAGTGATGACTGCTTATTGACTGTCATGACGTGGAGAGTCGTGCCTGGAGTGTACCTGCTTGATGGGGTTCTGGGACTTCTACTCCCCAAGCCCGGCCCGGGGCCAGGCTTGACTTATGAGAGCTTGTTCCACCAGGCTGTTGCTTGGTGCTGCCCGCGAAGTATTGTTATAAACCTTGGCCGGACTAAGTAGTTATTGTTGCGAAGAGAGGGGCAGTACGACCATTAGCGTGGACGAATTACGTTAATTTACCTAAACTCTCTGGGAGAGGGAGGGGGGGGGGGGTGAGTGCCTCACTGACGCGGTGAGTGAGAGATGCGGATTACCCAGCCAAGGTAGTGGAGTGTGAGAGCGTGACCACTGTTGTGTAAGGTAGGCAGTGAGTGAGTGGTCGGGGAGGCCCACTGTGGTGAGGGAGGGAGTGAGGCCTGTGGCAGGACCCCGGGCTCGGGGTGGGAGGGAGTGGTTGGCTGCCATGCTCGGGAGGGAGGAGCCTAGGACTCGTCGACCCGCTCCTCCCGCGGTAGTCTCAGTATAGGACGGCGCTGCCTCCTAGTAGGCAGCTAACTTTTCCTCTCCGCCTCCCTGTTAGTCCTTCTTGCCTCTTTCTCCCTTAACTCTCGTATGTAACTGTTTACTCTAGTCTCTGGAGTTGTGACCCTTATTGTCATGCTCCGTCAGTGTCTGGGTCATGCCCCCGTGTCTGGCTTTCACCATATCCTACTGAATAGACCATAGTGACTAGACATGCCAGTGTATAACGTAAACATACGTTATGCTTACGTTATAAGTGACTGTGATGATACTTGGCCCGTTATTGCCCAGCTCCTGTCAGAAAATGTTGTGAATTACGTTGTTATTAGCGGTTGTGTGTGCTGGAGGATCTAAGAGGTGCAGTGTTGTGTAGACAAGTCCGTGCGATTCTTGAGGGTAGTGTTTGGTATGAGTGTGTGAGGGGCGGGGAAGCGCAGTGTTGATACAGGAACAAGTGTAAGAGAAAGCTTGGTGAGGGAGCTAGCTAGCGGTGGCGCCAAGGCCCCAGCTGTGTGTCCCTCCCCACACTCAAGGTACTGCAGTGCTGGCTCCACCCCACACACCTGTTGCAACACCCTCTACATCTCTTGTCATACCCTCCACACCTGTTGCAACACCCTCTACACATGCTCCAACACCTCTACACATGCTCCAACACCTCTACACATGCTCCAACACCTCTACACATGCTCCAACACCTCTACACATGCTCCAACACCTCTACACATGCTCCAAAACCTCTACACATGCTCCAAAACCTCTACACATGCTCCAAAACCTCTACACATGCTCCAACACCTCTACACATGCTCCAACACCTCTTCACATGCTTCAACACCTCTACACCTGTTGCAACACCTCTACACTTGTTCCAACACCCTCTATACCTGTTCCAACACCCTCGACACCTCTCACCAGAATGGTGACAATGCTGCATGTGGTTGGCACCGTTGCCTCTCTGTACTAAGAGGGCTAAGTAGCCATAGGCATCGTGAAGAGGCACAAGTGTAAGGACCTTCCTCATCCCACCACCTAGTCAGTGACCAGAGCTGCGTATTGTGGCATAAACTCTGAATAGTGGCACTCTCAAGGGTGTTGTTGCTGGTGGAGCGGAAGGGGTCAGGAGTGACGCTCTGGAGATGCAGTGTGGCGTCCTGGCTCACACACCTAGACAATACGTGTTTTCTGCCACCACCACAACCACCACCACTACCATCACCACCATCCCACCATGACGCGCAGGGACCTAAAGAAGGTACAGTGCCTCATTTCCTCTTGATAGTGCATCACGTCTCAATTTTTCAATTTTACCCTTCAGGGCGAATTTATTGCGCAGCGTCACTTACCCTGTGGTTGAAAATAGCGCCGTAGCAGCATGTACAGCACCCCTGCACTCTTTCTCTGCAGTAGGAAGAAAACTAAGTGGATTGGTTATCCGGTCAATTGTACCAGGCATAGTTGAAACATAGTCTGCATAGTCTCGAGTGAGCAGATCGTTAAAGGAGCTTGACATATACTAGTCTTCAAACTTTCGTTATCTTGGAGAGAGAGAATATTTTTAAGGTATTAAAATGGGCACAGTCGCCGGTAGTGGGCAAGGGGGTTGTCAAGGCGTTGCATATTCTGCGACTCCGCTGCTCAACTGTCATTTCCATCCCGAGTCTCCGTGGGTACTAATATTATTTATTACAAAATCTCGCTGCCCACCTTTTCATCTTTAATGACTGAGATCTTTGGCTGCACCTGCCGTCTACCAGCTTGCAGAGTCATTGACTTATTTTGATAATCTTCTTTCATCTCTTACTTTATTATGGTTCCTGTACCTGGATTGTACCTGGAGGGGGCTCTTGGGGGTTCTTTACTCCCCAAGCCCGGCCTTGGGCCAGGTATGACTTGTGATAACTTGGTCCAACAGGCTGTTGCTTGGAGCGGTCCGCGGGCCCACATACCCACCACAGCAACACTGTTGGTCTGTTACTTCTTGCTGAAAACTGTCCAGTTTGTTCTTGAAGACCGAGTTTTGTCCCAGCAATATTTTGTTACACTTGCTGGGAGAATATTGAACAACCTGTGATGTTCAGACAGTGTTCTCTGATTGTGCCTATCGTACCTCTAATCTTCACTGGCTCTATTCTGCATTTCCTTCTATAACACAAACGTGAAATTGTTAAGAGGTTTGTAGTTGCTATAAGTACTATCATTTTAGGAGTATTTGAGGAGCCTTGCAGCAGATAAAGTCAAGATCATGAACCACAACTTCTTTGCTAATAATACTCAAAATAGCATAACAATTACTACGGGAGAAGAGTAAAAGAAGTGTAATGAGATATGAACACGGTCAATGGTAATGGTGACACATTCTACATACTTAGTACGGAACTTAAGGAAGAACTTTAAACGAATACAGTAAACAAAACGCAGTCAAGTCAAGGAAGAAGTTCAAGTTCCAGGAATAATAATGCCAGATGACCCGACGTTTAGAGCACAACGAAGCAAGTGTATCATCACCCACAAAATGTATTAAAATATATGTCAGAAGATGAGATGTTAGGCCATGGAGATATGCTCCTTTATGATTATGGGGCACTCATGTTCAGTAGTATTTACTGCTAACGTCTCCTGTCAAGGAAGGTGAAATATTCTGGCTCCTAAACATAGGCTGAACCTTTACTGCCTGCATACAATCTGCACTTTAAAGTACTGAGCCTCAAGCTACGCAGAATTCACAGTTGGAATAATTTAATATTTAGGCCTGCAATGTGACATCACATTGGAACAATGGCAGGTCGGCCATTGGGGAGCCGGTCGGCCGAGCGGACAGCACGCTGGACTTGTGATCCTGTGGTCCTGGGTTCGATCCCAGGCGCCGGCGAGAAACAATGGGCAGAGTTTCTTTCACCCTATGCCCCTGTTACCTAGCAGTAAAATAGGTACCTGGGTGTTAGTCAGCTGTCACGGGCTGCTTCCTGGGGGGTGGAGGCCTGGTCGAGGACTGGGCCGCGGGGACACTAAAAAGCCCCGAAATCATCTCAAGATAACCTCAAGATAACCTCAAGGTGACACGAACACCTGCCATTGTGACACGAACTGTGGGACACGGGGGGGGGGGAGAGATTTAGTACCCAAATGAGCCACAGAGACATTAGAAAGACTTTTTTCAGTGTCATAGTAGTTAACAAATTGAATGCATTAGGCAGTGATGTGGTGGAGGCTGACTCCATACACAGTTTCAAATGTAGATTTGATAGATCCCAGTAGGCTCCAAAATCTTTACAACAGTTGAAAGGCGGGACCAAAGAGCCAAAGCTCAACCCCCGCAAGCACAACTAGGTGAGTACATCATTTTACGTATGGCAATGAAAGCCCAATGACCTTTCTAGAACACTGATGTATTTCAGACCCGTGTGTGTGTGTGTGTGTGTGTGTGTGTGTGTGTGTGTGTGTGTGTGTGTGTGTGTGTGTGTGTGTGTGTGTGTGTGTGTGTGTACTCACCTATTTGTACTCACCTATTTGTACTCACCTATTTGTGCTTGCGGGGGTTGAGCTTTGGCTCTCTGGTCCCGCCTCTCAACTGTCAATCAACTGGTGTACAGATTCCTGAGCCTACTGGGTCAGGAATACTATCCTGACCCAGTAGGCCCTACTATCATATCTACATTTAAAACTGTGTATGGAGTCAGACTCCACCACATCACTGCCTAATGCATTCCATCCGTTAACTACTGACATTGAAAAAGTTCTTTCTAACTTCCCTGTGGCTCATTTGGGTACTCATGGAGTTTCTTCCTGTGTCCCCTTGTTCGCTTACCATCCGTGTTAAACAGTTTATCCTCCTCATAATTTTTGCATCATCAGCAAACAATGAGAGGAACAATTCTATACCCTCTCGGAGATCATTTACATATATCAGAAAAAGTATAGGTCCAAGGACTGACCCCTGCGGGACTCCACTGGTGACGTCACGCCAATCTGAGGCCTCACTCCTCACTGTGTGCGTGCGTGCGTGCGTATGCGTGCACATCCTGCACCTGTTCACTCACCAGGAGTGTATAATCTAACCTCCCGCCTCTCAGGTGGACAGGTTGTCCATCTCCTTCGACTCCGATATGTTTTATTTCATTCAACATAGTGAGAGTTTAATTCCCTTGCTATTGGGTTGGTTACAGTTAGCATGGTTATGGTGGAGGGGGGAGAGAGCCAGCGGGTGCAACCCGTCCTCGACTCAAGTCCATTCCATCCAGCGGTCGACCCCACAGACGCATTCATAAATGTTAATATGGAAGAATAACAGTCAATCAAATAAAATCGAGTCCAAGCGCAGTTAAAAGCTCCGTACCTCAAGGTACAGTCCTTGCACCGCTTCTGTTCCTTATTCTCATATCAGATATAGACAAAAATACACGTCACAGCTTCGTGTCATCCTTCGCAGATGACACAAAAATCAGCATGAAAATTTCCTCTGCTGAAGACATTGAAAAATTACAAGCAGATGTCAACAAAGTTTTCGATTGGGCAGCAGAAAATAACATGATGTTTAACAGTGATAAATTTCAGGTACTCAGGTACGGCAAAAATGAGGATCTGAAACATAATACAGGGTACAAAACACAATCGAATCTTCCCATGGTAGAAAAACAGCATGTCAAGGATTTGGGAATAATGATGTCCGACGATCTAACGTTTAGGGAGCATAACCAAGCAAATATTGCGTCAGCCAGAAAAATGATAGGATGGATTACGAGAACTTTCAAATCCAGGGATCCCATCACAATGGTTGTACTCTTCAAGTCACTTGTGTTGTCCCGTCTCGAGTACTGCTCAGTACTCACTTCCCCCTTCAGAGCAGGAGAGATTGCTGAAATAGAGGGAATACAGAGAACATATACGGCACGCATAGACGCGATAAAGCACCTAAATTATTGGGATCGTCTCAAAGCTCTCCAAATGTACTCTCTAGAAAGGAGACGAGAGATAGCAAATAATATACACATGGAAAATACTGGAGGGCCAGGTCCCAAATCTACACAGGAAAATAACAACGTACTGGAGTGAACGATATGGAAGAAAATGCAAAATAGAACCAGTGAAGAGCAGAGGTGCCATAGGCACAATCAGAGAACACTGTATAAACATCAGAGGTCCGCGGTTGTTCAACGTCCTCCCAGCGACTATAAGAAATATTGCTGGAACAACCGTGGACATCTTCAAGAGAAAACTGGACTGTTTTCTAAGTGCCGGACCAACCGGGCTGTGGTGGGTATGTGGGCCTGCGGGCCGCTCCAAGCAACAGCCTGGTGGACCAAACTCTCACGAGTTGAGCCTGGCCTCGGGCCGGGCTTGGGGAGTAGAAGAACTCCCAGAACCCCATCAAGCAGGTATCAAGCAGGCTGTACATTCAAAACAGGAATTTTCTCAAACATAAATTAATATTATAATAGCATATTGTGCATATATAGGCATAGGTTTGGTGTTTAGGTTCCGTTCGCGATTATTTGTATTTGTAGTACGTGGGTGAAGCATTTACAGCGTTGTGATTCGAACAAAAGTCGTCAGTGAAGCACTTGTTCCGGAAGTGTTCGAACGAAATCGCTTGAGTCGTGTGTAAACCGTTTTTCATTCATAAACAGCTGGGGGTTTGGCGGGTGCATGGAATCACTTTTGGGTCTTTGTTTGGAGGACGGACTGGCGGGTGGTAGCTGCGTTATGGGTTGTGGTGCTGGGCAACTTGTACCTATCTTCACCACACATCTTGTTGCTGGTCGATGTCTCGGCTCTTTAATGTTTCATACTAAGAGATATGGAGCGGTAGGCCTTAGGAACTAGCCACTGATTCATACACACATCGCTTCATAAAATATTGACCAAGTAAGATATAGGAACACTACTGATAGAAGACCTAACGTATAGCGGGCACAATAAAGCAAACGAAGCAGCTAACCGCCAAACTATAGGGTGGATAAAGATGACCTTCACAACGAGGGATGACACTAATGATGGTACCCCTATAAACCAGCAACCCGTTCTCGCACTTGCTTACGGTCAATATTGGCTTATTTAATAAGTGCATATGTGACATACTAATTGATTGTGAATATTTTAGTTTACCTTGAAAAGCTTCATAGAAAACATCGACCTCACCTAACCTTCTTAGTATGTTAAGATAAGCATCTTATTGCTTCTTAATTACAATTATTACTTAACCTATACCGTTAATAGGTTAAGTAATAATTGTAATTAAGAAGCAATAAGATGCTTATCTTAACATACTAAGAAAGTTAGGTGAGGTCGATGTTTTCTATGAAGCTTTTCAAGGTAAACTAAAATATTCACAATCAATTAGTATGTCACATATGCACTTATTAAATAAGCCAATATTGACTGTAAGCAAGTGCGAGAACGGGTTGCAACCACAGGTGCAGTCTTGTACGGAATAGCGTTCTGTGCTCACGTCGCGTTTTGTATACAAAGAAACGCACAATATCAGTGCTAGAAAATACACACATACCCAAGCGCATAAAATCTGTCAAGCATATAGTGTGTTAGAATATGGCCGATAGCTTTAAACGTTCACTGCATGGAATGGTGACGACTGAGAACTCTCATAATATGGAAACTACAGGATAGTCAAGTCTAAACCCGCGCAATGAAATTATAACTTGATAGTGAGAGGTACGGTAGGAAGTGTAAAATAAACACAGTGACTGTTTCCAGTGATCCCTTGAACGCCCTCAAGGGGGCTTCTGAAGATTGATATTGTGGGAACCGACCTGTGAGATTTATATTTATTTAATTTATATGAATTTATATTTACGTTAATTTATATACTTCGATAGCAATTTGTATAATGATAAGTGGACTGTATTTCTGCAATAATCTCAATCTCACAAATCGATCCTCTACACATTAGGGGGGGTTTATATTTATATATATGCAGCCAATCAAATTACAGTATTAACTACACATTATTAAACATTGAAGAGGTTCCTTATCTTATAGTACAGCAGGCCTTATCCACCAGGTATAACTAGGTTGTAGACACCAAATTATCCTCTTTGAGGTAGCTTCCATCACCCAGTAACTGGTGCACAAAGTCTTCCTCGTCTTGACCTGTCAAAAGGGCGCTAACTGTGAAGCCAGGTTCTATATATGACAAGCTATATCAGAGAAAACTGTACATGGAACATTGAAGACCTGGCTTAATTACCTTTAGTTTGAGGCTTCCACGTGCTCTAACCGGGTCACCCTATATAATGACATTAATGGCCAAAAATGAAGATACATGGGTTTCGGAAAGAACACTTAACTTGATTTGTAGACAGCGTGTTGATAATGGTACACTTCTGGTTTCCATAACACTACGTCCAAGTAAAATTAACAGGAGCCGAATTTGCTCCCGTGTGAGCCTCTGGTCTCAATATAAACAATGGCAATGTCTAACACTCCATACTACTGACGCCTGGCCGACATTGTCCAGATATGATAGGAGCCAAATTTGCTCCACACGTCTCGGAGGTGACACAACAATGGCTGCCCTCCTTCCTCCCTGACGCCTGGCTTACATTGTCCAGATTTCAGAAAGTGATAGAAGGGTCACATTTACTCTACTTTAATATTGATAATTAAGTTAATTTATATAAGATGTTTTTATGATGGTAAAGTCCAAAGACTAATGTATTTAAGAATAATTCCCAGCAAAATAGCTGGTGAATTATAATAGTATGTGGTGATGATATCCCGTTTTCTATAGACGGTAATTCCACTACAAGTTACGTTTTCTATGGTTAACTTGTTGGTAATGCAGCTATTATCTTTATGATATATTAAATGGTGTCGGATTTTCCGACATAATTCCCCAGGGGCTGCTCACGGGTCGAAGTCCTAATTAGAACAGACGAACACCGATACTCCTCCTTCGAATTATTAGATTAATTTGATGTTAGTAGTTAGTAATCACACATTTGTGTGTCTGTTCGTACAGGACGGATGGCCCGTACTAGAGTTGCAAGGGTTAGAAGTCTAATGCGATTTCATTTCCCTGTTAACTCTTGAAAGGCTAATATTCAAGCCTAATTACATATTATTTAACCCAGAAGACTGGATGTGATCAAGTACTACAGTCAAGTATGATTCAGGGACTGCAGTGAGATCAGTGACATTAGATATAACTTGAAGTTTCTTCAGGTAACTGGTCACTGATATATAAACACTGAGGCCCATGGAATACATCTTGATTAAATAATAAATGTATCAAATCAGTCATCAGATTTACTGGGGTTTAATTTAATTAATTGATTCAGAGGATTGAATAGCTCATCATTAAAGTAAAGTATGGTTCTGAGACTGCAGTGGGTTCAGTGACATTGGTCGCAGTGACTTGTAGCTGTTTTAGGCTACTGTTCACTGATTTGCCACTGAGGCCTCATGAACTCATCTCCAGCTTTAAATGATGATACTAACATCAACCTCTGTTACTATAGTCAGCTGTAATCTCCTTAGTATAATGCTACTGGAGAAATATAATCAGCTGACAAATTTAGATCTCTACTGGTATTGTTTATCTGCAGGCATAGGTCTCCTCAGGCTTGATACTGGGCCTGAGAGTAATTTACCTCCTGCAGAGTTTAACATGGTTATACCCTGATATTTAGTAGGGCTACCGATGAATCGATGACAATAGTCTGTCCCTACAAGGAGACCGAAGTCGGTGAGGTGATCAGACTTAATATTATCTGCCAATTTTATTCCTCTATTTCTCAGGAATTTGGCTGTTGCTCTCAGACCTTGAACTTGTAGGTCTACTGGTATTTTGTCCACCACAATGGCTTGTACTCGACAGACGTACCTGCCTAAGCGTACTGATGGTTGTACCACCTGGTAGACTTGAGGTCCTGCATCTGTTACAAACCCTGAGATGTTGAATGACGTCTGGGCTACAGGCCTTAATTGTAGTTCATCTGCCAACTTTTTAGTGACAAATGTTCTCTGGGATCCTTGGTCAAACAACCCACGGGTATGGACCTTGGCCCTCTTATTCAGGATGGTAATTTGGGCAGTAGGCAAAGTCGTATTACCTTTAGACTTTGCCGATTGGACACTCTTTGTTTGCTGCACCTTGCAGTACTGTACTGTGGTGGGAATACTATCTTCCACCTTGGGGTTTGGAGACGTTGTTTTGGTGTCTCTGCACAATGCTGCATGGTGTTGACCTTTGTTACACCTATTACAAGGGTGTAATTGGGTATCACAATCCTTGATGTTATGTTTCCTGAGGCACCTCGTGCAATGTTGCAAATCTTTGAGTCGCTCAACACGGGCGTCACTATCAGGAAAATTAGGGCAGTGGTACATTGAATGTTTCTCATTGCAGAACAAACATGTTCCATAGCTTCCAGTACCCTTTGGTGTCACGTTCTTGGATGACACAGTAACTATAGGCTTGGAGGGTCCCACTGCATATACGCCCACACTGCCACTGTTCCACTTTGGTGTTGAATTATATTGTCTAGATTGATTTGGAGTACCTTTGGTACTCTGTAGTTTACTATTATTGGTTTCTGAGGGTTTACTTGGTGGTTTTAATTTGTCATGTGTTCGTAATTGATGAACTACTGACTTTAAACCTTCAGATATTTCATTCATGGATAAGATACTTTTATTGTAATGAGCACTCATTTGTCTCAATATGTCCCTAGGTATTTTCTCCTGGACAATTATTTTCAAGACCCACTCAGCCCCGTTTGTATCTGCTGTCAGGCTGAGGGCATTGATCAATGATTCTACCTCCAGCTTGAAGACTTGGAGTGAATCAGCTGAAGCCTCCGGTGGAGGTAAATGCAACAGCTCATGAACTAAATGTGATGTTCTTACTTCTGGATCAGCATAATTATCCTTGAGGAGTTTTACTGCCAGATCATAGCCGTCATTAGTTAATCTCAGATGGGATACTACTGTTTTAGCCTCACCTGATAATTGGCCTTGCAAATAAGAGAATTTACTACTCTTTGGTAAAGATTGTTTTGAGTCTACAAGGTCAACGAATTTGTTCCAAAATTCATCCCAATCTTCCTCATCTTTTCCTGAGAAAGTGGGTAAATTAATTGGAGGGAGTCGAGCTTCTGCTTGACTCGTATTAGATGCAACTGTTGTTGTTGTTGCTGTTGCCTTGTTCTGGGCAATCAATTTGACATAAGGCTGTAACGTGGCCTGAGTGTGATCTTCATAATTCGCAAGATCAACCATAATGTCGTCTATTTCTGTTTCTGATAAATTGGTGTTGGCAAGTTCAGCCACATATGTTGCTATTTGGCATTTGATTTGCTCAAATTTACCTGCAGCTGCTTGATAATAGCTTTCCAGGTCAGCATAATCAACTTGAGATTGTTGTGACAAATCTTCACATTTCTTGATCTGTCTTGTTAAGTGGCCTTTAAGACCTGCAAGGGTTCTTTTCATTCTCCCTGCATTATCCATACTGGCTAGTTGGTGAAGCCTTGTGGGACTTGTACTTGGGCTGCTCATAATACTGAACAAGCACTGATGGTAGCCTAGGGTAAATTCTGCACTCACTAGGCTGTAATCCTACCTCTACTAGAGGTTAGCACTTAAAATTAATACACATTATATATATACAATCATACACACTAATGATTTGAGTGATAAACCAGTGTCACTGGAAGTACCTTTAGGTTAGCTCTTCTATATCACCCTAGGATGGTAGAGACACTAATTAATCACTCAAAGGTGTAATGATCATAAGTAAATTATTATATATACAACTCAACTCGAGTTGATAAAAATTACACCCAAAATAGGGTCTGGACCATTCATTAATGGTGTTAGGTTGTTCAATATAGTACAACTGACTATGGTAATAATGGGACTAGGATGAACGATAATAGTTCAACTAGTCAATGTTTAATATCCTACCCTGTTGTGGGTTGGCAATTAGTAAATATTATACTGTGATCACTAGTGCAATATATTTAATAATTCTCTATTTTGGAGAAATAATATACACAATTATTGACAATAGCCTCTTAATTAGCCTCTATGAAACTTCTAATATTATCTAGAAGTATTAAATATTATTAGTGACCTCGCGAAATAAAGTCCACAAAATTCGTAGATAATCTCTCGCGAAATGTAACACCACGAAATCCGTGAACAATCTTGCGAGGACACAGCCACTAATTTGGCTGGCTTCTATATTAGCGCTGTCATTTCACAGAATAACACTCCACCAAATCTGTGGGTGTGCATGAAACCGCTGACTAAGGCTGATCTGAACTGAGCGGGGCTCGTGAACTCGCACGAGTCAACGCCGCCGTCTTGACTGGCTTTGTTTAAATAACACTGCACTAGTATATTTAATGAATCCACTGGTTAACTGGTTCATCCGGTACTAAGATGACCAAATGTGGGTTCAAAGGACCGAATAATCCGTCATCCGGTTCGAAGATGACCAAATAATGTGGGAACCGACCTGTGAGATTTATATTTATTTAATTTATATGAATTTATATTTACGTTAATTTATATACTTCGATAGCAATTTGTATAATGATAAGTGGACTGTATTTCTGCAATAATCTCAATCTCACAAATCGATCCTCTACACATTAGGGGGGGTTTATATTTATATATATGCAGCCAATCAAATTACAGTATTAACTACACATTATTAAACATTGAAGAGGTTCCTTATCTTATAGTACAGCAGGCCTTATCCACCAGGTATAACTAGGTTGTAGACACCAAATTATCCTCTTTGAGGTAGCTTCCATCACCCAGTAACTGGTGCACAAAGTCTTCCTCGTCTTGACCTGTCAAAAGGGCGCTAACTGTGAAGCCAGGTTCTATATATGACAAGCTATATCAGAGAAAACTGTACATGGAACATTGAAGACCTGGCTTAATTACCTTTAGTTTGAGGCTTCCACGTGCTCTAACCGGGTCACCCTATATAATGACATTAATGGCCAAAAATGAAGATACATGGGTTTCGGAAAGAACACTTAACTTGATTTGTAGACAGCGTGTTGATAATGGTACACTTCTGGTTTCCATAACACTACGTCCAAGTAAAATTAACAGGAGCCGAATTTGCTCCCGTGTGAGCCTCTGGTCTCAATATAAACAATGGCAATGTCTAACACTCCATACTACTGACGCCTGGCCGACATTGTCCAGATATGATAGGAGCCAAATTTGCTCCACACGTCTCGGAGATGACACAACAATGGCTGCCCTTCTTCCTCCCTGACGCCTGGCTTACATTGTCCAGATTTCAGAAAGTGATAGAAGGGTCACATTTACTCTACTTTAATATTGATAATTAAGTTAATTTATATAAGATGTTTTTATGATGGTAAAGTCCAAAGACTAATGTATTTAAGAATAATTCCCAGCAAAATAGCTGGTGAATTATAATAGTATGTGGTGATGATATCCCGTTTTCTATAGACGGTAATTCCACTACAAGTTACGTTTTCTATGGTTAACTTGTTGGTAATACAGCTATTATCTTTATGATATATTAAATGGTGTCGGATTTTCCGACAGATATCCCAAACAAAATCTTCATGAATGTGATACCAACATCAAACCACGTATCAGATGTCGCCCAAATTCTGGATTTTGAAGTAGCCATAGACAGCATACACACCGCACGCTGTTCTAATTCATGGAAAACTATATTCATCAACAATTAAATGAAAACAGTATAATAGACCCTAAACGTCATTTGGAGTCTGAACCTAGTTACTGGTTATCCCGACATGCTGAAAACAGCAAAGATGCCACTACTCTACGAAGAGGTAATAAAGCAGACTCAAAACTAGTAGACAATAGCAATATGTCAACACCATCTGTTGAGCGCACCCGACCCCATTTTCTGTTCCCGGATGGAAGGCTGTGATCTTACTGACCCAATGTGTAGTGTCCTTACTATACAATTTTTACTCTCCAGAAGTAATGTTGGGGGGGGGGGTACCTTGGTAGACAAGAGTCGGTTCACCCGGAGTAGCCAGCAAGGATGTGTTCAGGACTGCGCTGGGCAGTCCTGAACACAAGACTTGTTTCAGTGGGAACAAGGAAGCCTAGTCGGTGGAGACAACGAATCACAACCCGTCCTCTTACAAATTACGTCGCTTTTCGCTCGTATGCGCACTCAGGCTAAAAAGAGACGTAATTCAAAGTAAAATATGCTCACAAAAGTGACGTACTTTCCCGTTTTCTGTTTTGGGTCCTCTGGCTTAGACTGTTAGGTTCAGAGGAAACTTTCAATTAACGGTTTTCATGAATTTTGAAACCTTTGGAGAACGTCCTGCCCTTCTAACCTACCAGTGGACCTTAACTTACTGTTTTGGAGAAAAAAAATCAAAATTTATTTTTAATTTTCAAATTACGGCCTTTTTTGGCCGTAGCGCCTACGGGCGAAAAGTGACGTACCTTTGTAAGAGGACGGGTTGGTACGGTAGCCAGCGAGTTACTGGTGATTGGACCAACGTATCCCGGGGTGGCCCAGTTGTATTACTTGATGAGTTAGCGTCCGTCTGGCCTCTAAGTTAAGGTTGTTAAAGGTGAAGTCTATAGAGGAAGCCAGCCAGCGTGTTGCTGGAGTTTCGAGGTTGTGTTTTGACACTGTGATGATACTGTGGAGGACTGACCCGGGAATTGTTGAGGAATGTGGACTCGCCCGTGAGTGCCGTAGAAGACCGGCTGAGGGAGGAAGTCTTGAGTGTTGTACAGTGGACTCACCGAGATAGAAGACCGCAGTTCTTGTGTAGCGTCCTGTGTGTGAGTGACGACAACGGTGTTATCCGTGTGGTAAATATGTAATAAGTGTATATAGTTAAGAAGTACACGTGGTCATGCTTTTTTGTATGTGTTGTTTACTCCTATTCCTGTTGTCTATTGCTGCTCAGTTGTTAATAACTTACCTATGACTCGGGGTGGGATCTGGTAGGAGGCACTAAGGCACCATAGAAAGTTTGATGACAAAACCCGGTTACTGGCTATGTGAGGCGAGCGCGCTCACACACACACACACACACACACACACACACACACACACACACACACACACACACCTCTAGGGGCCTCGTAATTCTGTGGCGCGGGTTCGATTCCCGCACGAGGCAGAAACAAATGGGCAAAGTTTCTTTCACCCTAAGTGCCCCTGTTACCTAGCAGTAAATAGGTACCTGGGAGTTAGTCAGCTGTCACGGGCTGCTTCCTGGGGTGTGTGTGTGTGTGGTGTGGGGAAAAAAAAAAGTAGTTAACAGTTGATTGACAGTTGAGAGGCGGGCCGAAAGAGCAAAGCTCAACCCCCGCAAAAACACAACTAGTAAACACAACTAGTAAACACCTGTATCATTGACAAGTGTAATAGTGAAAGTATTGGAAAAACTAATCAAAACTAAATGGGTAGAACACCTAGAGAGAAATGATATAATATCAGACAGACAGTATGGTTTTCGATCTGGAAGATCCTGTGTATCGAATTTACTCAGTTTCTATGATCGAGCCACAGAGATATTACAGGAAAGAGATGGTTGGGTTGACTGCATCTATCTGGACCTAAAAAAGGCTTTCGACAGAGTTCCACATAAGAGGTTGTTCTGGAAACTGGAAAATATTGGAGGGGTGACAGGTAAGCTTCTATCATGGATGAAAAATTTTCTGACTGATAGAAAAATGAGGGCAGTAATCAGAGGCAATGTATCGGAATGGAGAAATGTCACAAGTGGAGTACCACAGGGTTCAGTTCTTGCACCAGTGATGTTTATTGTCTACATAAATGATCTACCAGTTGGTATACAGAGTTATATGAACATGTTTGCTGATGATGCTAAGATAATAGGAAGGATAAGAAATTTAGATGATTGTCATGCCCTTCAAGAAGACCTGGACAAAATAAGTATATGGAGCACCACTTGGCAAATGAAATTTAATGTTAATAAATGTCATGTTATGGAATGTGGAATAGGAGAACATAGACCCCACACAACCTATATATTATGTGAGAAATCTTTAAAGAATTCTGATAAAGAAAGAGATCTAGGGGGGGTTCTAGATAGAAAACTATCACCTGAGGACCACATAAAGAATATTGTGCAAGGAGCCTATGCTATGCTTTCTAACTTCAGAATTGCATTTAAATACATGGATGGCGATATACTAAAGAAATTGTTCAGGACTTTTGTTAGGTCAAAGCTAGAATATGCAGCTGTTGTGTGGTGCCCATATCTTAAGAAGCACATCAACAAACTGGAAAAGGTGCAAAGACATGCTACTAAGTGGCTCCCAGAACTGAAGGGTAAGAGCTACGAGGAGAGGTTAGAAGCATTAAACATGCCAAAACTAGAAGACAGAAGAAAAAGAGGTGATATGATCACTACATACAAAATAGTAACAGGAATTGATAAAATCGACAGGGAAGATTTCCTGAGACCTGGCACTTCAAGAACAAGAGGTCATAGATTTAAACTAGCTAAACACAGATGCCGAAGAAATATAAGAAAATTCACCTTCGCAAATAGAGTGGTAGACGGTTGGAACAAGTTAAGTGAGAAGGTGGTGGAGGCCAAGACCGTCAGTAGTTTCAAAGCGTTATATGACAAAGAGTGCTGGGAAGACGGGACACCACGAGCGTAGCTCTCATCCTGTAACTACACTTAGGTAATTACACTTAGGTAATTACACACACACACACACACACACACACACACACACACACACACACACACACACACACACACACACACACACCCACACACACACCCACACACACACACACACACACACACACACACACACACACACACACACACACACACACACACACTCATAAAAATCATTGAAAGAGTGATAAGTAAACATAAAACACACGGAAACAGTCTCCACATAACCTTACCTGGACAACATGGGTTATAAATAACATAATACAAAATAAATGTTTATTTTTTTAAATAAATAAATAATTGGTTCATAAATAACCAATAGGTTCAGAGCAGGGTGGTGCTCCTGCCTCAGAACCCATAGAAGTATTTACCATGGGAGACGAGCAAAACGCCCGTGTAATATTCACATATTTCGCGAAAGCTTTAACAAGTGTGACCATGGTGGTATTGTACACAAAAGGAATTACTGGCAATGTTGAAACATGTATCATTAATTTCCAAATGAACATAACCCAAAAAAGTAATAACCAACAAAGTAAAATCCAGATCATCTACCGTATAAAGCTCAGTCCCCCAAGGTTCTGTGCTTGTTCCAGTACTCTCTCATTCCAGTATTGGACATACACAATGATACTAACTATATCACTAAATCATCCTCTGCAGATGCCACTAGGATTTTGAGAGTAGAATATAGAAAATATAGAGGACACAGCAAACCACCAAATTGGTATTTTAATTTATGATCTTTCAATGGGCGACAGAAAGCATGTTTATTGAAGAAAAGTTCGAGTTTCTGCCAATGGTAAAAGCGGAAACCACATATAAAACACAGTCAAGTCGAAAAAAATCAATATAAAAGATCTGGGAGTAATCATGTTGGGAGACCTTATTTGTAAAGAACACAATGGAGTAGCTGTCACAACCGCAAGGAAAATGGCACGCTGGATAACAAGAACCTTTCAAACAAGAGATTACAGTCCAATAATACTTTTCAACACTAGGGTGGGGTATTGTTGCACAATAACAGCCCCTTCAAAGCTGGAGAAATTGCTGACCTGAAGAACTTGAAGATATCTTTTACTGTTTGAATTCATTTTATAAAACGTCTAAATTGTTGGAACCCATTAAAATTTATATTTTTGTATTCTCAAGAGTACAGACGAGGGAGATATATGGTCATTTACTCTTGGGAAATATTAGAGGAATTGGTTCCAAATCTCACACAGAAATAGCACCACACGAGACCAGGAGGCATGGCAGGATGTGCAAAATTAAAAATCCATTGAAAAGGTTAGGAGCAGTATGTATGGTGCGAGAGAATAGTAACCTCCCAGGCAGCACTGGCTAGCGTTAATACCCGAGGGACATGACGGCGCTCTCCAGAACAGGCTGGTGTTTCACACCTCCACTTACCTTATTCTGGACGTGGAGTTTATGTACTTGTGGCGCTGGTGAGGTACTTGTGTAGTACTTGTGCAAGCGGATGTGTCACTTTATTATTGCACAGGGAGCTAAGACTTTGCCTCGCCCACTAAGTGTCTTAGGCGGTGGATGAGCCAACTCCTATGTTGGCTTCAGTAAGCTTCTGTCCAAATTGTTATTAGAAGAATTATTGCTGCTCTCTCAAGTCTTAGTTTAATTTTTTTTCATTCCTCACTCAGCACGGAGCACGGTGGTTAGACAATGTTTCAGTAGTCTGTTGGGCATGGAGGGTGCAGCGCTGGTTACACGTGGGCGCCTCCTTCACCATGTTTGGTATTGTGGCCGGTATTGGTTGGTAGAATGTCAGGTGTGTAACAGTGGCATGCATGTGTTATGGGGTGCAGGTCTGGGGCATGTGTGTTATGGGGTGCAGGTCTGGGGCACGTGTGTTATGGGGGTGCAGGTCTGGGGCGCGTGTGTTATGGGGGTGCAGGTCTGGGGCGCGTGTGTTATGGGGTGCAGGTCTGGGGCACGTGTGTTATGGGGTGCAGGTCTGGGGCACGTGTGTTATGGGGTGCAGGTCTGGGGCACGTGTGTTATGGGGTGCAGGTCTGGGGTTCACAAAATATCATGACCTAAATATTGATGAACTTATAGGCGTGTGTGAACAAATAAATAGTTCTAATTATATACAGTGTATATATATATATATATATATATATATATATATATATATATATATATATATATATATATATATATGTCGTACCTAGTAACCAGAACGCACTTCTTGGACTACTATGCAAGGCCCGATTTGCCTAATAGGCCGAGTGATTTTCTTTATTTTCAATAAATTGTTTCCAATTAGTTTATTTGAATTATTATAATTATATTATATTAAGAACATAAATTATTGACTTAATTGTGTTAGTTTAGGTTAGGTTAAGATAGGTTAGGTTAGGTAGGGTTGGTTAGGTTCGGTCATATATCTACGTTTGTTTTAACTCAAATTTCAACACATTAACTTATAAATAATGAAATGGACAGATTTATCATTTCATAAGAAAATAAATGAGAAAAATATATAAATTCAGGAAAACTCGGCCAATTAGGCAAACCGGGCCTTCCTTAGTAGGCCGAGAAGTGCGTTCTGGCTACTAGGTACGACATATATATATATATATATATATATATATATA